>NW_020291345.1:0-222206 GCF_003184745.1 Aspergillus uvarum CBS 121591
AAAAAAAAAAAAAGAAAGACAACTTAACCTCTGACACCTCCCCTCCATCCCCCAATCCAGCATCCAGAAACACCTCCGATCCCATCGAAGCGACGACTCGAGACCCCTACAAACGAAACCTCGCAAACCTAATAATCGGAGCCTGCCTAGGGTCACGGGGATGACTCACTCACGAATGGAACGCCATCCTGATTCCCTGACATCCCCCGAATCCTCATGACCGCGCCGTACTTCAACCAATGAACTGGATCCAAAACGCATGCGGACGGCCGTCGTGCAACTATGCCCATCCAACCACCGTCTCTGTCCACCCTCTCTATTCCCACAGAAGTGGTCCACAACGCACCTAACCTGAATGCGGATGGCTCTCAGAAATACCAGTAGGTGTTAGTCTACAGATTCGAAGAGTGACAAGGTGTTTTGGAATTCCAATTCCAATTCTCAGAAGCTGTAGCTGGCGTAGCTGGCGCAGTGGTGGGGCGAATCATTCCATCCGAAAATTGGGCTTTGTCCTACTTTGCAGGCCGTTTGACTGGGGGTGTAAGTTTATGCTTCTTGTGTTTGTTTAGCCATCCCTCCACTTCACTCCACTCCACTTCGATTCAAGAAAAAAAAAACCCCCCAATTGGTGAGTTGTATGTATTCTGGGTAGCCAGGCCGGAACGTACACTGGGATTCCCCGGAGCGAGAAAAGCTTAATCTTAAGCTTAACCTTAACCAGCATTAGGCAGGCCAGGGTAGGTAAGTACGGCGAGTGCCCTTGTTTCTAGCTTCGTGGCGTCGGTGCTTACTGGGTAGTACTAGTGCTTGACCGGATTGGTTAAGGGTGGGTAAGAGCCTGAGGTATGCCTGCGCATGGTTGGCGGTGCCCGAGTGTCCGGGTCATTCGGTTGATGTGGTTGGCTGCGGGCAGTGAGCGATCAGGTATCACTATGTGCCCTTTAGGCGGTGTTGATGATAGTGATACTACCGCTGCGGTGGCTTCCCGCTGAATAGTAAATCTGTACATATGCATGCACTTGAGTATCTACTGAATGAGAGGTGGGGGGAGGAAAGAGAGACAAACAAGGACAAGAGGGAAGCAAGAAACCATGCATGCCCCCAAAGTGAACTTGTTGACGAAAAATCATGACTGCCCCCTTAGCCCTTCTCTCACCGGCATGAACGAGAGAGGTACAGTAGGAATGATGTCAGACTGAGTTGAGTCTCCTACACACTAGCTACGTAGCGAGTGCACCCCTCTATCACCGGGGATCCCTCCCCTTCCCCGGCCAGGACTGTCTTCTGCCGCTGTAGCCAAACCCCCATTGGATTCCTTGTGGCGGCGGATGCTTGGTGCAGTTATTCTCTGAGACTCACACCCAACTGGCTGATGAATGACCGTGGAACATATCACGGACTGGCACTAACTTACCTAGTAGACAAGTATTGTCATGGATGGATGGATGGATGGATGGATGGATGCACCGCACCGAGACGTTCCCTGCTGAATGTACCTCTGCACCTACCTGACCTACCTACCTACCTACCTACTTCCCCTTTAGGAAAATAGGATTCTCACACCTACTATAAAAGCGCCAGGTTGGTACGTAACTGCTGTCTTCCAAGTTGCGCAATGGATTCAGCATTTGGTTTGTAGAGGACTTGCCACCCACCGTCGAACAAGCGAAAAGCTTTCTCAGTCCAACCAAAACTACGGCACAACCTTTTAATTAGTGCCTGGCGGGGATGGGCCGTTGATGAAAAGAAAAGCCCTTTGGCTTTTTGCCTGTTGGGAGGAAGATTTTTTCTTCTTCTCGTGCTGTGAAGGTGCTTGGAAGTTGGGTGTAGCATGTTACAGTACTAGGTAGTTCTCTTCGTGCCCATCCGTCCTGGTCTCTCAGGAGGAGGTCATCAGACTAGCATCTTACCATGACAATCGTAAATACTGCATCTGCTAGCTGTACTTCTTCCCTCGCCATGGACTTCGCAACTCGCAGTGAACTTCACAAATCACTTTTCCGCAAAAATGTTAAGAGTTTGGGTTTGAGGTGGAACCTTCCGAGCATTTAGTTATGTCCTTTGGTCTTCAGAGTAAAAGGGAGGGTATATTCAAATCCCTTCTGATTACATTATGCCATCTATCTATATGTGTACCAATCCATCAATCTATCAATCTAAGTTTCCAAGTATCCAACCAATATATCGCTTTTGATGTACCCCGCCAGTATCAAACCACCTCTTCCCCGAGAAGGACAACGCATGGATAAACCAAGCGTGAAGAGTAAAAACCGAAAGAGGGAATGGCAAGAGTCGTGGCACCGAAGAGAAGCAAACGGGACAATCGAGAACCGCACCTCAGCCAACCACACCATTTCCCACCAATCTGAACCATCCCTCCCAAAGACACACCACACTGCAGATCCCTTTCACAACAAACTACCTACCAACAGCATCCTCCCTTCTCTGCCGTCTAAACCGCAAACCGACTCCACCCACGGATCTTCACCCCCCACCGATAGAACCCATACGGCACGGGCACCATGAGCGCACTGATGGCCCCCAGGATCGTCAGCGTCCAATGCACGCCCATGTTCTGGTAGAACGGCACGCCCACGACGGTCATCCCGCCGGCGGCACAGTAGCGCGAGACCGTCATGAAGCCCAGCGCCGACGCGGCGTAGATGTCGTACGCGTCGATGACGTACATGTACGAGGAGATGAAGACGGTGATGGTACCGAAGCCGAATACGGCCGAGGCTACGATGGGCGACCACACCGACACGCTGGCGTACGAGGTCCAGCCCATCCAGAAGAGGCTGACGGGGATGAACGGGCTGCCGATCATGGCGAACCAGAGCCGGTTTTCGGGGCGCGGGGCGTGATGGTGGTGGTGAGGCTTCTCGTCGGCGGTGGCTTGGGGCTGCTGCGGCTCGTGCGGGTTGTTCGGGTTGGGGTCGACTGGTTCGTCGGTGTCAGAAGATGATGGCGACGAAGAGGCAAGAGCGGCTTGTTTAAACTCTCGCTTCGTCCAGCGGTAGATGAGCGGCACGAATAACCCCGCGAGGACGATCCCGACGTACATCGCGACCCAGACGATGTTGGTGAGGCCCTGCGAGAGGCCGTGGATGTCGGAGAAGATGTAGGTGTACCCATCAAAGAAGGTGAACAGCACGATGTAGATCACGGTCATGTAGAGGGAGATCAACAGGATGATGGGCTCGTGGATGGTGAGACTGAATTGTCGGATGCATGCGCCGCTGATTCGGGAGAGCAGCGCGGTTTTCTGGAGATCCATGGAGGACTTGTAGCGCGGATCCCCCGTGAGGTTCCGGAGGTGGCGGGCCTTCCATTTGAGCAGCATGGGGCCATACGTTTCCGGCTGCAGCAAAAGGATCAATGCAAAAATGAGTCCGGACATAATCAGGATGATCCAGTTGGTCCACCGCCAGGAGAGCGTGCCCTCGCCCATGTACGATGCGATCACCGGACCGAGCACCGGCCCGCCAAACGACAGGATCGCATACAGAGGGAAGGTGAGTGTCTTTTCCAACGGATTCCACAGATCAGCGATGGTCCCTCCAGCGCAGGTCAACGGAGGACAGCCAAACACGCCAGCCAGGAACCGAAACACGATCTGCGCCCCGATGTTCGGCGCCAGCCCAGAGGCCATGATGAAAATCATGAACAGGGTCAGAGACCCCGTGTACACAGCGTTGCGGCCAACGACCTCGGACAGAGGGCCAGACACCATGGAGCCAGCGGCGAACCCAAGCAGGTACATGCCCGTGGCCAGAGAGGCGACGACATCGCTGACATGGAACGCAGCGGCATTCTGAGGCATCACCCCCGACTCAATCGACGACGCACATCCCACGGCAAACGCCAGCGCCGTCACGAGCAGGGTCGCCGAAATCCGCGCGCCGCGGCTGTAGTTGCGTGGGTTGATGGGGTCATGGTCATGTTCCCATTCGACGAGGAGAACGGAGGAGGTGGTTCCATCGTCGTCGACAATCTCTTTCAGCTGCACTCCGGGCAACTGAAGGTACGGTGGATGCCGCTGGGCGTTGTTGCTCGTGACATCGCCTCCGGTCAATTCGTCGGTCTTCTCGGCTCGGGAAAAGCCCGGATACTCTTCTTCGAGCTGCCTGCGCACGGCGTGGCCGATGCGTCGATACTGAAGATAGGCCTGCATGAGAGAGTCAGTGAAACAGACGCAACTGTTGCGGGTGGGATAAAAGCACCAAAAACCGGAATGACAAGACGGGAGTGAAAAAAGAAATGGAGAGAGAAACCTTGACGACATGGAGACAATAAAAGGCCCTGCTGATTAATGGGACGGTGATAAGAAATGAGAAATTGCGAGCAAAAAGGTGGCTCGAGACCGGAAGAACGCCGACCTCACATCCTTCGAACCCACCAGATCCACTTTTTCGAAGGCCAGAGAAGGAAACTAATTCCTAACTCCTTGGACTATCCGGGAGGGGCAGTATAGTCCGCCTGTAGGAGGTGAGGGATTTGGGAGGATTTGGGATGATCCTCGGGTCACCGAAGGCGAAGAATCAAGTCGATGACGCCTGAGGCCACACTAGCCACACTAGCTCAGTGGGTCTGCCGGAGATCGGCCTGAAGTCCGGTCGGTGCCTTAACTGACTCGGGCGAGAAGAGAACTTCCTGCTTGCCCGCCTACGTAAGTAGTGCTTGCAGTGCTCGCAATATTTGCAAGTCGGCTTTCCTTGCTTCCAACTCATGATCCCACCCATCATAAACGAAAAAGCCCGCAGGAAATCTCTCCCTTTGCAATTTATGAACACATCCTATTAATAAACAAAGAATAGAGATCCTGTAATGAAAAGAGGTAGGAGAGATACATAATGAAAAGATAACGGGGTCAGGGCTTCCCATGGACGCTCAGCATCGCAAGATCCCTTCTAGATTTCCATGAATCCCAATCACTCGCTCCTTACTCGCTATCTCCAAAGTCATCTCCCGAGTCATTGCCCCCTCCCACAATATCATCGCTATCATCATCGTCAATCACATAGGTCTTCTTCTTCGTGGTGGCCGTGCGCCGCGAAGGCCGACTGACCGGAGCCGCCGGCGAGTCCAAAATGTCATTGGCCATGGCATCGATGTCATCGTCGGACAGATCATCCGCCAGCTGCTTCTTCTTCGCAGCGGCGCTGGTCTTCGCCTGCTTTGAAGCATATGCCTTGGCTGCTGGAGACAGGGTTGTCTGTTTTGTAGGTGCGGCAGCTGCAGTCTTGGTGGTGGCATCCTTCTTCGGGCGACCACGCGTCTTGGCGGCCGGTTTAGCAGCAGTTGAAGCAGCAGCCTTACCCTTGGCGGCTGGCTTCGCCTTAGTGACCGCTGGCTTCACAGGCTCATCCTCATCGCTATCATCCAGCAGAGTAACGGGTTCCTTGGACTTCACCTGAAGGGAACGCCGGGGCGAGCCCTGGGGCACCAACTTGCTGTAGTCGGTCTCGTCCGCATCGAAGTCAGGTGAGGCCTTGGACGGCTTGGTGCTGGTCAGTCCCGAGCGGCTGCCCGGCCCAGACTGCTCCGAGAAGAGCTCGAGAGAATTCGACGTGGACCCGCCCGCGGTGCCACCGATCCCCTTCACCATCTTGCTCACGTCTCCCAACAAGTCATCTCCGTTGTCGCTGTCCGAATCACTCAAGGCGTACTTGGTTGCCTTGCGAGCCGCCCGCGCGGGTTTGGGGGAGGGCTTGGCAGCCTCAGAGGCCTGAGCTTTGGCGATTTCGAGGAAGGCATCGTCGTCGAGGTCGTCATCGTCTGCAGGCTTCGACTTGGGCTTCCGTCCACGCTTGGGAGCTTCTTTGACTTCGGAGCTTTCAGGGTCTTCAGACTTCACCCTAGCAGAGGCCTTGGAGGTAGCTCGACTTTTCTTGGGCAAGATCTCAATGTCTGAATCACCCGAGACTGGCTCTTCCTTCTGGACAGATTCGGGTTTCGACGATCCACCTCGGCTCTTCTTAGGAAGGATTTCCAGGAAATCGTCGTCGGAGTCGTCGTCGATCGGCTTCGCAGCGGGCTTGGCAGGAGATTTGCTCAAGAAATTGTGCAGTGTTCCCTTCGGTGCGGCCTTCTTCGCAGCAGCCTTCTTGGTCTTTGGCGCAGCAAAGTCTTCATCATCGGGATCCTCATCAAGGGCCGCCTTACGCTTCCGACCGACAGGTCCACGAGCGGCAGTCATCAACTTGGAGGAGGCACGACGACCCATTTGCATGACCTTGCGCTCGCGACGGGCCTCGTCTTCCAGCTGGAATCGCCACTCATTGATGAAGTCATCGAGATCCTTTCTCCAGATGTCTTCCTTGGACAGCTTGATCAAAGCGTCAACTTCCATTTCCTTGTCCCCAATTTGCTTCCGGAGTTTCTCCACGCGCTCCTGCGTCAAGGACCAGATAGCCATGCCCAGCAAGTAGTCGTACGCATTAGAGAGGTTGTCAGTGTCCTTCTCGTTGGCCGACTCCTCCTCTTCATCCTCGAGAGCCGGCTCAGTCTCGCCCGCCTTGACGGCTTGAGCAACCTTGGGGAACGGCTTGAAGCCCTTGTCTTTCAATTCAAGAACGAGGGCCGCCTTCTTCTTCTTCGAAACAATCAGATCCCCGTCAATAATCATCTGAATGAAGCGGGCCTGGTTGCTGAGTTTGTCCAATTCTTTTTGCAGCTCCGAGAGCTGATGTTGCTTGCGTCGCTCGTAAAACTTCAGACGGAGCGCATAAAACTCCTTAAGGATGTCATCGACTGTCGCATACTTCGTAATCCGGCCTTCCGGATCGAAAGCGACCAGATTGGTGGTGGCAACAGTCTTTGTAAGCTTGAACTTCTCTTCCAATCCTTCAGACAATGCGGACTTCATGTTCTTTTCGTCCAGCTGGATGACGAAATGAACCTTGGTGTGGGTGTTGTAGTCCTTGTAGTCCTTGATGAAAGAGGGCGTCTTCTCGGCCTTGATTATGTCTTCAAGCTTGTCCTTGAAGTCCTGAGTCCAGGTACGGATAGGGAGTTCGGTGATTTCCACTTCCTTCTCCCCGGTTTCCTTGATGACACCGCTGAATTTGAACCGATCGCCGCCAATGTCGGTAACTTCACCAGTGAAGCCTCGGAACCAAGGTTGCATAGGCTTGGTTGGCTCACCGTCCATCATACGTCTCAAGTTGTCCACGATATCCTCTGGGTTGTAGTTGGGAATAGAAGAACTCCAACCTGTACCGATACCATCTGCACCATTGATCAGGATCATGGGAACGACTGGTACGTAGGTCTCCGGCTCAATCGTAGCTCCGTCATCAACGTTGTAGGTCAGAAGAGGCTCATCCGCTTGGTGGAAGACACGACGAGCGAACGGAGACAGCCGAGTGTAAATATAACGCGCACTAGCACAGTCGGATCCACCCTGGAGACGACTACCGAAGTTACCACTAGGCTCCAGGACGTTGAGATTGTTGGAACCAACGAAGGTCTGCGCGAGGCCGACAATGGTCTGTTGCAGTGAAACATCACCGTGATGGTACGCGGTCATACCCGAAACGTGACCAGCAAGCTCGACAACCTTCATATCCTTCTTCAAGTTGCGACGGAAGCAAGTGTACAAGACCTTGCGCTGACCAGGCTTAAGACCATCAACAACTGAAGGAATAGACCGGACGTTATCCGCCATACTGAACAAAATAAGCTCCTTGTTGATGAAGTCGGTATATGTAATCTTGGACACGGAGTGGTCGAGGAACGTTCCAGGCTTGAACTGGCGAAGCCATTCCTTTCGCTCATCCGCCTTCTTTTTGGAAAAGGCGAGTTCAATGAGCCCAGCCTCGTTATCCTGCAAAGTATGGAATTCCTTCAAATGACGATCGAGATCACGGAAGTAGACCTGAGCATCTTCAGTGGTGCTGGTACCCAGACCCTTGTAGTACTTGTGCTCCCAGCCGCGTTCATGTTTGTGCTCTTCCTTCCACACCTCATATTCTGGCATCGTGAAGAAAGACCGTTGCTTGGTGGGATTCTTGGGATCACCCTTCCACACCTTGACAATGGGAGTGATGAACTCGATCAGGAACTCAGGAATTTTCAACAAACTGGGGAATTGGGCCTGGAGGAAGTTGATGAGCAACCCCTTGATGTGACTGCCGTCGTGATCCTGATCCGTCATGATCATCAAGTGACCATACCGAAGACCGCGGGTGTCGGTGTATTCCTTCTTGTGTTGAAGACCAATGAAGTTCTTGATGTTCTGAATCTCTGCATTCTTCGAGATCTGATCAAAGGACGCATCACGCACGTTGAGCAGCTTTCCTCGAAGCGGGAACACACCGAACAGGTCAGGACCAACAACTGATCGTCCAGCCACGGCCAGACCTTTGGCTGATTCACCCTCAGTCAAGATCAAGGTGCAGTGATGGCCGTCCTTAGTACCAGCTTTGTTAGCATCCGTCAATTTGGGGTTGTTCATGCGGCTGCGCCGGCCACCGTCGGTCTTCTTCAACATCTGATCGGCCTTTTGCTGGGCAAAGTGCAAGATGTTGTTCATCACTTCTGTCTTCAGGACCTTTTTGTAGAAATCGTCATCAAGAACGCATTTGCTACCGAATTGAGATGTTTTGGTCGTGAGTTGTTCCTTGGTCTGGGAGGTGAACGCTGGGTTGACAATCAGGGCGTTGACGAAGATGAAGATGTGGTTGCGGATTTGGGCTGGCTTCAACGTGGCGCCATTCTTGTTCTTCTTCTTGACAGTCTCGGCGAGCTTACTACAAATCTGATCCGCGATGTAATTCACGTGTGTACCTCCTTGGGTAGTCGCGATGGAGTTGACAAAGGACACCTGCTGGAAGGAGCCATCAGAGACCGCAAACCCGACCTCCCATCGAGGGTCCGGGCTGCAGGTGATGATTTCATCTTTGGCTCCCGCGCCCTCCTCGCCGCGCTCCCTCCTGATAGCCTTGGTGTACATTTCCATATACTTCTTGAAGTTCCGGACGGGAACGCGTGTACCGTTCAGCTTCACGGCCACCTTCGCTGTTCCAGCCAAGTCATAAACACGGCGTTTGACAAGCGCCTCGAAATCATCGTCAATGCCCGTCATTCCGAACTTGGCGAAGTCAGGCTTGAATGTGACCTTTGTGTAGTCTTCTCCCTTCGCATCGGTGATTTTGGGCTTTCCACAATTCAACATGTTGTTGGTCCAGATCTGCTTATACCTTTTCTTTTGGCGTGAGTCCTGTGTTTCCAGTATGAACTCGGTGGAGAACACGTTACAGAGCTTAGCACCATAACCGTTTCGACCACCCGTGACCTTCTGTTGCTCGTCGTTGTAGTTGGACGAGGTTAAGAGGTTACCGAAGATGAGCTGCGGAATGTACATATCCTCGGTCTTGTGCCATTCGATGGGAATACCATTGCCGTTGTTCCACACGCTGATCTCGCCGGCTTCCCGGTTGACCGTCACGCGAATCTCATCCATGCTTTGGTCATTTTGTTTGTTGTCGGCGGCGTTGACGACAATTTCGTCGAAGATCTTATAGAGACCTGGAACGAACGAGACCTCGCGGAATTCCATACCATCCATTTCCGAGTTGTAAACCCACATCTGCTGTTCTGTGCGTTCGACGGATCCGACGTATGTATCGGGACGTTTGAGGATATGCTCGCGCGGATCAAGCTAGAGGACCAATTATCAGCTTCCCTGTCTACCGGCGCAACAACATTTTCAGCATTCGCAAGTCTTACCCTCTGGAACTTTTCCGATGCGTCCATAGCAGCATCATCACCAGCGGAGTCAGCCTTTCCAAACGACTCGTTCTCAACGTCGGCAAGCGGCTTGCTGCCTCCTTTCTTCGAAGCGGCCGGTGCCTTCTTGGCCTTCTTAGGAGGAGTGTGAGACATGATAGAGTCGATATCGGACAGGGGGTCGGCGTCGTCCATTTCATCGTCGCTGTCGGGCTTGGTCCGCTTCTTGGGCGCTGGTTTGGATGCAGACTTTGCCGTCAACTTAGTCTGGGTTGGTTTCTTAGGCGCTGCCTTTGAAGCTGCTGCTTTTTTGGGCGCCGCCTTGGCCTTGGGTTTCTGTACCGCGATCACGCAACAATTAGTGTTCGTCGAATGAAAGCCGGGGGCAGATCGAAGCATACAGGAGCGGGTTCAGGGGCGAAGTCGGATCCATCGTCCTCGAAGACGGACTCCACCATGGAATCATCCATTGTGGATTGAGTACGCTCGGGGCGCGTGTGAAAGAGTGAACGAGGGGAAAGGAAGGCAAAGAGTGACAAGATAGGAGTACGGAAGAAGAAGATTAGTTAGTGTGAAATCAGCCTCGCTGGTGGAGACTTTCTGATGTACAAGAGGGAATAGTTGGGTGTTGTATGAAGAAGTAACCTGTCCCCCAACTGGTTACCTTTGTTGTCGGCCGTGTTTAGTTGTTTTGTCGTCGTTCTTTGTTGACGCGCTGTTGCGACTGAGCGGCGATTCAAAGAAACTGAACAGCGACCGGCACGGATCAAGGTTGGTCCGCCCCGCGAGTGGCGCAGGCTTCACCCGAAAGAGTAATTCCCAAACACTTGAGCCTAAAGCGGAAGGGACGACCAAAACATGCAAGGACCATTGGACCAGGCGCGGGGGAGGGGAATCAACCCCGTCATTGACTTTGACCGTTGGTTATTCTTAGCACAAAGCGAGGATTCGGGAGTGGCTTCGATGCTTTGTATGCTCTCTACTGCAGAAGAATGCCACGCGAGATTCTGATCTCTTTCTCTTTGTTAAGGTTGATTTGCCTTGAAGTTCAGTTGACAGCTCGGGACTGCAGTGAGTCTCCCTGGACAACCACCACCCGCGACTTCGGCAAACCACCTCCTTTCTTGAGTTACTGAGGTCGATCAGATATCAGTTTTATCTTATTGAAAACTCAATTATATACGAGGTATAGTCGATGGCCTTACCTATAATTCGTGTACTTAGGAGGTTCTGGTCGATGTACGACATGTTGATGTGCCAGAACTTGTTGTCTCAAGAATACTGTGTTGAGTGGTCCACAGCACATTGAAAATATGTATAGATTGACCTTTGCTCCAATCCAGTGCCTCAAGTCATTATTTCTTTTATAATGCGCTGTGACTTCTCTTTACTCGCCATCGTGCAGACTCTAGTTGCAGCATTGTAGAGTGGAACTCGAATAACCTATTTACAGACACAGCATTGTGAGACACCAAGCTTGCTTGGTCCTGCCACCATGCCTTTCTTGGTTTTGGCCCGACTCATCCGCAGGCCTTCTAGAATCCGTGGACGTTTCGGACCCTGACAAGAGCTCGGCAGTAACGTACTGTAACCAGCCTTAGAGCAAGGCCGCCAAGGCCAATCATACCACTTAGTTTTCAGGTGTTATCCAACCAGAGTGCAACCTTATATTTGCTCGGGCACTTGAAACGCGTCAAGCCAGGTTTGAAAATTACATTCAGGGGCAGTTTCTTCCAGTCCTTTCCGTCAGCATCATGTGGAATGCACACCAACATACTGAAATCCTGGGAAGATAAGTAGCCAACTTGCTGCGATCGATGTCGCAGTTAAGTGTCTGATGTTGGATTGGGTCCTCTTCTCGAATCATTGGTTTCTATCCGTCCCTGTCCCCTCTTTCTGCCCGTCATCTGCAGTGCTAGCGAACTCATAGTGGATCGATCGCTAAGATGACGATAAGTTTGCAGTCGTACGGGGTCTTGGGAGTTGTTGGATCGACCAGCTGCCGAATAAATTGGATGGCGGAAACTTGGAAGGGCGTTAGAACTACTACTATATTCAAGATAATTAATCAGGCGAGACTGGTTCATACCTAGTGCCTGTTCGAACAAGGAACGGGGTTTCGGGTTTAGATCAGGCAATTTCCATGGTTCACAATGCGGACAGATATCAGGCATCAGAGTCCCATCAATCGTGAAATCTAGACAATTTGTACTCTATAGACTGAAGATAAGTGAGCGAGCAACCGGAGTCATTGGTTGTCTAGCTGCTCCTCGGCGATAGGGAGGGATGATTATTGGCAAGCGATCGGCGGGGCGAGGCTCGGTGGATGCCCTCAAAAACCGACGGCGGCCCCTGAGCAAATGGTAGACTAGAAGAGGGGGAAAGAGGAGAGAGGAGGCAACTTGGAAGAGTGTCAGCGTTGCTAGTGGCTGACACTAACACTAAACCAGTTCATCGCGACTCACTCTCTTGCTCACTTGATTTCCCAATTCCCGACCCTGAAACCTCCCCTCCCTCTCTTCTCCCCCAAAATAACGCCGTCTCCCTTTCTCTTCTTCTTCCCTCCCCCCCTCTGGCCTTCCCTTTCCATCATTTATCTCGCCCCCTGTTCAGATCACGCAAACGACGAGCACAGGCGGTGATCACCTCTATTGACGGAGCAGAAGCGCCAATTCGACCCACGCAAGATATGCTGTCGCCATTGACGGCCCCTCTTCCGACTGCCCATCTTCCTTATCGCGTCTCGCTTTCAAATTAACCCCACCGTTCTTGTCGCGCTCATCAACACCCTCCTCGCCCTATCAACACACCCCCCTGACGGCTAGATCTGTTCGAGGAATGTGCCAGCGGACTGCCTGAACAAATAACGTCAATCGCATTTTGAACAATCATAATGGCCTCTGAAAGCTCCTATAACACTCCATCGCACGTCCATTCGGACTCGACAAATACTGTGTCGCATGACACCGACTCAATGGTCACCGTACCTTTGACCTCCAACTCAGAAGACACACAACCCGACTGGCGGACACTGAATATTCCTCCCACACCGATCGACATAATCACTCCGACGAGCGGGAGCTCAAGCGACGAAGAGACTGACGCAAGGACCACACCGACCCAAGACCCACAAACATTCGAGTTACAGCCAGTTGCGTACCGTGACGATGCCAGCTCAACTCGATCCCGCCGCAGTAGTGGGGAACATGATCGACAAGATGCGGTGGATTGGGAGGAATTGGAGAAGACGGAAGAGCAAGAGCCCCGTTGTGAAGGATCGGACGAGGTATGTCTCTCAGAATGAGCTGGGGGTGTCACTCACAGACTGACATGAGCCAGTCAACCGCTCTGCTTCTAGCACGCCTTGAGCAGGAGAACAATGCGCTGGCGACTAATCCAAAATCGGGACTACCCAAGAAGAATCATGCACAGCAAGTGTCGCAAAGACCGTCTCGATCTCAGTCCCTGCATCAGATCAAGCGCCTGATCGACGAGGACCCCCGGTCATCCCTCCGATACTCGCAACTACCTCCCCCGCCTATGACTGAGTTGGAGTTCTGGGCAGCCTTGGTCGCGGATTATCCACAGACAGCCCAGCGTCTCCCGACCTTGACCTCGAACAAGATCAGAAGCGGTGTTCCTCCCCCGCTCCGCGGCGTCGTGTGGCCCAGCTTGGCTGGTGCTCGAGACTCGACCTTGTTATCAGAATATCAGAGGCTATGTGGCGAGACAAGTCCGTATGAAGGGTTGATCGGCAAGGATATAGGGCGTAGCTTCCCCAATGTGGAGATGTTTCGTGATCCCAATGGCGAAGGACAGCAGATGCTCGGTCGGGTATTGAAATGTTTCAGTCTCTACGACACGAAGATCGGCTACTGCCAAGGACTAGGCTTTGTGGTTGGTCCCTTGCTTATGCACATGACGGATGCAGAAGCATTCTGCGTGCTTGTGCGGTAAGTTCTTACACCACACGCAACTTTAGCCTCAATACTAATGTCGCCAGATTAATGGATCATTATGATTTACGGACTTGCTACCTCCCCGACCTCTCGGGTCTTCATCTTCGAGTGTATCAGTTTCAGAATCTCTTGTCTCGTCTACGACCCGGCTTATTTGCACACTTGGAGGAACTCAACGTGGAGCCTGTCTATGTCTCGCAGTGGTTCTTATCGTTCTTCGCAGTCGCATGCCCTCTTCCAATGCTTCTTCGTATTTACGATGTGATCTTTCTCGAGGGAGCTTGCGAGACCTTGATGCGCGTGGCTCTGTCCCTCATGACGCGGAATGAAAAGAAAATCATGGCTTGCGCCGAGTTCGAGGACGTCATGCAGCTTCTATTATCGAGAAGTCTTTGGGATACGTATGTGAATCGCCATAAATACCTGGAAGCTTCAGCTAATGATCTACAGTTACGCTTGCCATGCGGATGAGTTTGTCAACGACTTCGTCTCACTCACGTCGCTCGTTACGAAAGAAAGTCTTCAAGCCTTAGAAGCCAGTTACAATCAATCCCAGGGTGTGCCGACCGGTATTTCTTTTCCTCAGATGCAAGCAACGGCCTCACGGTTCTTGGGGCGGCTCTGGGCCGGCTCTTCCCACAACTCCACCAAGTCGGTTAATCTCAACCCTAACGCCGCTAGCGCGGCTATCCGGCGATCGGCGTCTAAACAAAGCATGACATCCACACTTAACTCGGTCGAGTCGACATCCGATGCCAGCACAGCACCGACAGAGCTATCAACGGATGCCCCGAAGCCGCGCGCAAAATCGGCAATGTCGCAACACAAAGATCGTGATCTTCATACACAAATCGAGGATCTCTTGATGGCTCTGAGCGATCTCCAGCGCCAACATGCGAATCTCACACGTGAACTACAGCAAGAGCGGGAGGAACGCGAGGAAGACCAAGCGCTGGCCAAGTCAATGCTGCAGTACATCAAACAAACCAGCGATGAGCCTCCAATGGACCTGGTTCATAAGGCTGACGCACGCTTCGCCACGGTAGAATCTGCCAAGCATGTCCCGATGGACCAGACGAAGCAACAACTTCGCGATGACCTCAAGCGATGGAAGGAGATGCATGCCACGGAAGCCAGTCGATGCTCGGGCCTAACGCGCCGTATCGACGAGATTGACAAAGACAATTCGTCGTTGCGGGAGCAGCTCCGCGAAGCCCGTGGCCGCATCCAAGATAGCTATCGGGAGCGACAGCGCCTGGAACGCATGGTACGCGAGCTGCGGACTGTGAAGACCCGCAATTCGGATACTCCGCCTGAATCATACGGATCTCCCACAAGCGACACAAGTGAAGGATATACGAGTACGGGCCTGCGAGAACTCAAACTGGTACGCACCAATTCGCAGAAGAGCCAGAAGAGCACAACATTCAACAAGCGGTCGAGCAGCTTGGGGCTGCAGTCGGTCCTGGCGACGGAAAACAACAAGCCAGCAGCGGAAGAAGCATTGCTTTTGGAACTGGTGAATGCAAAGACCGCGGAGGCAGTGGCACGCCAGGAACTCGAAGAGGTCAAGGGAGCGCTCGACGCACTGCGCAAGGTGGTGTCGCGAAATGGCCAAAACACAGAGGCTCGACTTTCATTCCTGGGCCGGTCATCATCTAGTCTGGGTATACCTTTATCCAAAGCACCTGCAGAGCCTGCGAATGGGGGCGGGCTCTTCAGTGGCTGGGGACGACGAGCGGTGTCAACAAGCAATGAGACTTTCGATGGTCGGTAGAGAATGGAGGATACATATCTGAGTATGTATGGGCTTGATGCGGGATTGTATCACGAGGTGTTTGATATTGGTGTAAACAAGATTCGGTGTTGGACTGTTATGATATCCATGTATACGTATATTTGTATAGCTAGACTAGAGTTGTTGCATTCTCTTACCTTAATTTCAGGGTCAAAGAAAATCAAAGGAGATGATGAGATAGTAAAACACCTGACTTGAAACATGTGCTTTTCGGCGGTCATGGAAGGTTTCTGTGGAAATATCATCCCATACAGTAAGCTTCGTCTTCTGATGTCTGCGACTATGTCTGCGGAGGTGAATGTGAGATGATACTAAAGTCAATGTTTTAGAGTCTCTCGCTGGAAAAAAGGCAGGTAGGGGATGATCAAGGCGGTGCCTTGTTGGGCGGGGTTGGCTGAAGAGGTACTGAGGTTATACTTCGCTGATTTTGAGGCGTTCCACCCCCGATGTTCAGAGATCAGACTATAGCTGTTGAATATGACACGTCAGTTGATCTTGATCGGTTCTCTCAGAAAAGAGTGCCGACCTCAACCGCTGACTCGGTAGTAGCTGTATGGTGCCTAGCCAACCACTACCATTGCTGGGAATCCTCTACCCGCTCTTTCCGGTTTCCAGGCTGACATTGTGGTCTGAAAATTTGTTTCGCGCAATGAGGTCGCTCTTCCTCCAAGTCTCAATCTGTCACAAATAAGTTGTCAGATTTACCCAACGATCCTTTTCCACCAGGCGAGCTAACAGGTATATACTTCAATAGTGTCCATAGGCAGATTGTGATGAGCACCGAGACCGCCGAGAAGACCAGGTACCAGGTCCAGTCCGGGTTGTCTTTCAGGAGATCAATGTTCATTCCGAAGAGACTCTGGATAGAAAAGACCCAAAAATTTAGGAACTTATCGAACGCGGTCGTCATGTGGGGAGAATTTGCGATTGCAACATACCGAAGAAAACATGAGAGGCAAGAAGATAATCTGCCATTACTATAAGTCAGGGTTGTAAATGGACATGGCGGCATAGCTCCGAAACTTACAGTCATCCAGCTCAGGCGCTTGACGCTAGCTGCCTCGCTGATAGAGACCCAGGCTAACTCCTGCACACAAGGGATCAGGATTCAATCACTAGGCAAGAAAATAAACATGGCCCACTTACTAGTTGTAGGACTTCTTGAGCGGCCCGCTCCGAATCGTCCAGTTGGGACTTGATTGTCTGGTCCAGACAATGCACCGCCTCGAACAATTCCTGCTTTTCCGACCCCGGAAACTTCTTCTGAGCTGTGATCATAGTTTGTAAACCTTGAACATGTCCACTCAGATACTCACGGAGCGTACCGCGCAGTTCACTATGCTGTGCGAGATGATTGATTATCGTCTGATTTCGACCCTTTCGCCGGATCTGACTCTGCCGCTATGTGAGAGAATTAGTCTACGAACTCTGATGCACGGAACTGAATTGGAGTGAACAAGAACTCGTCTTACCAGTTCAGCTATATGGTCTCTGACATACTGGGCTCTGATCTCCCACTTCTGCCGCAGATTTAGTATGAGCTGTTTACAGAAGCTTGCAGGTGTCGCTGGTAACTCCTGGGGCAGAGCACTGATGTATGTGTAAAAGGCTTTGTTCTCCGTTTCCGATGACGTTACAGCCCATTCCATAGCCAGTGTTTCGGGTCGCAGCAGTTGTGCCTTCTTCCTGTAAGACTGCTTGGCAGGTGGAAAGAATACAGACAGACGATTCACCGTAGTGTCCGGGCCGGATGCTCGCTGATACCGAACGTATGTGGTTGACGTTATGATATCATTGAGGGTCCTGCCTGGAACCGTCGGATGAATTGGAGCGTTCTCCATTTGCACCGATAGGGACTGAGGATCGCATAATCTGCCATAGTCAGCTTGAAATACGCTTCTAGTGGGACTGCAGCATCGATTCTCACAGTAGCGATGAGGAGGTCGGCCTGGTATTCCAGTCACGCGCTTCACTGCCCGCCAGAAATGCGAGCTCGAGACCATCTAGACCTGTCCTAGTGAACCGGACACAGCGGCGGGCTCCTGTCGGGTCCAACTCTTGCCATATGTTCAACGGAATTTCAGGGAATGCCGCTCCCCGGCGAAGCAATGCGGTCACATTCTCAAGCTTTTTGTTCTCAACCGCGAGTTGGAGTGCTGTCTTAGAATCATTATCGAGCCCATCAATTGAGATTCCATGGTCAGTTAAGAGTTTTGTGATTTCGGAACCTGGCAGCTCTGCAGCGTAGTGTAAAGCAGTCTTGCCTTCATCATCGATTCTATTTAGAGACTCATCTTTCAGGCAAGGCAGAAGTTTCTGCAGGAGCCGACATGCTTCAGGAACGCTTTCTTGCCTTTTCTTGGCTTCCTGAACCAAGGACAGTACAGAGATATCGTGAGTTGCAAGAAGCGTAGCGGCCTCCAAGTTATCTTTCTCTAGGGCCCAAATTACTGGGGTTCTGCGTATGGAAGGTCGCGAACCCTTGGGAGGCATCTTGTCGCGTTGATTTCGGTCAGCACCGCGGCCGAGTAAAGCCCGCAGCCAGACAATATCGTTGTACTCGGCAGCCCAGGAGAGCAGTGACCGACCTCCATCGAATACATCAATGTCTGAAAGCTTACTGAGAATCTCAGAGAACTTGTACTGTTCGTAATATGGGCTCCCAAAGCCTGCTCTCGAGTTCCGTTTGCGGGCTTCAATGAACAACGAATAGCATGTCCTGCCCTCATTATTCAAACACAGATCTGATTCGCTCGAGCGGCCATGCACAGCCATGAGAACAGTATGAAACATTTCCAATTCACCCGTCTCCGCGGCAATGTGCAGTGGGGTTTGGCCCCCAGTGTTCTTCTGGTCTGTAGTAGCTCCCGCGTTGTCCAAGAGATATTTGACGATATCAAAATGAAGTTCACGAATTGCCCAGACGAGAGGGGTATCCCCATTCTTGTCTGCCTTGTTGACCGCCGCTTTCCTCCTGTGAAGAAGTTCAACTAGCGGCAAAGATCCTTCCCTGGCAGCAAGCGTCATGGCCGTCCGGCCACTGCCATTGGTGACATTGCAATCAATACCGGGAAGCTCCAGGAGCTTCCGAGCGGCATGGAAATTGTCTTTTTCCACTGCCAGCATGAGGGCAGTGTAGCCTGTGCTGTCTTTAAGGTTGACAATAGCGGTATGGTCTTTCAAGGCGAGCAGTAACAACTCCAATATGCTTTCCCCGGATTCTCCAGATACATTTTTGGAGTGCAATAACCACCACAAAGGAGTGCGACCTTCCTCATCTGTGGAACCAGCTTGGGCTCCAAATTCAAGCAAGATATGGACCAGCTCCGGGTCGTCTTCCTCCACTGCATATGAAAGAGGTGTGCGGCCTTGACATGGGTAATTGGGATCGAATCTCCTGGTCTCGAGAATTTTGCGCAGTATGCCGTGTCTGCCGTCCCACTCTTTGAAATCAAAATGCTCGTCCCTGTACGCATGTTTAGTGCAGGCGAGCGCTATAGATGTGAGCGCAGAAATCTTGGGTGCAGAAATGTGGTGCGCAGAATCTGGAACATCAATCATGACGTCGGCTGTGGACTGGGAATGCTGCTTCAGACGATTAACTATGTACTGTAAATTGTCATTTTTTAGTCTTGGATGATTTTGAATGAAGTTTTCTAGCTTCTCTCTGAGCGCTTCGTCGGACATAGTTGTCTGAGGATCTGGTTGCTGAGGGTATCAGTCGTTTGTATTGTGATATGGTAGCCTCGGACGTGGGGATCGACATGAGGTTGTACCTGGGGAGAAAGTCTGTTTAAATGCACTACACATGTGCGAGAGCAATCTGTAGTTACTGTACATGTTGGAAAAGCAAGGCTGAGCGGAGAACGCATCGCTGACTGCGTTCGTTAGCGCGACAGCTGCGCCGCGCCATGTTACAGATAAGGCCTCTCCAGCCACGCCCAGGCAGGGGTTTTCTCCCTAAGCGCCGTGCGAATCTGCGCCTGTCAATTCATACCAGGCGCGATGCTGCGCCAGAAACGTCACTCATTGTGCGGAGGTGGGTGCATTAGTTGGGTGAAGGGGCGCAGGGTAAGAAGCAAGACACCGTTTATGATGAAAAAGACAAACATACCAACAGCATGTGTATGACAGTGGTCGCCAAGCGCCCTCTTGTAAGTGCCCTGTGCGTCGTTTACTCGCCGTCCTAGGGTTCTCTACTCGGTATTTTGATAGAATGAAAGAACCTGCACATGTATGATCTATCTTGTAAATGAGTTGTTAGATGCTTATACTGGGCTACCGACGTTGCACGCGCACTGAGGATGACTAGATACTGTTGATTAAGTAGGGCGGTATTGACTTACGCTTCCCAGATAAGAGTTTCTTTTGCAAGGCCTGTTGGCCTAACTAGATGATATCCAAGACTGTAATTAATGATGAGAGTTGATCCTTCGATGGTGAATGGGGGACGCCCGGCACTTAAAGCTATCCCTACATTTACCCGTTGACAGCAAAAGATGCTATGCCCATACATTGTCACAGATAACGGACAGCCTGGTATCTCAGGGCTGAGAAGGTTCATGCTGATACTGGATCTTGTATATACTTCAAGGCGGAAGGAATGTGAATTATGAGCCTTCAAATGCCACACAAAATCATACAAGATGAACAATGTGCTCCTATTCAGAACTGTAGATATCATCAAGTAAGTTCAGGCAGAAGGATAATAACCTCCGAGACCCAATGATATTTGGAATTTCCGGCCTGGGAGCTTGATGGCGCTAAGCGTCCCCTACGTGGCGGCCATGGCAGCCTATGAATTTCAACTCCAAGCGCGACACAGGAGCCTCCAACACGAAAAAGCCCATCTGACTGTCTGTGGATTGGGCATCGCTAATCAACATGCCCGAGGCACGAGGCGTCAATGCCATTCGATGAACATCTGCCACAAGCCCGCATTGACAGTGTCGATCATCCCACCGGGTCGGGAATGCTGTCACCAGGAGCTCCCCTGCCACTGGCTGCACTAATCACAGCCCCGATAGTGCTTCATGGGGTGAACAACTTTGCGTCATCGTCGCGGGGTCATGAGGCGGCTCATCTGACCGAACCTTTTTATTGTACAGTACCTGATGTTCGTATTTAGACGTTCAAGCTCCCGAGATGTGTGACTTTGAGAATCTGGAACAGCATTCGATTTGACTTTGCATCTATAGTCGACACGACCACTGACTGTATCGATGGTGGAGCGCAACATCAGTCTCCTCAGCCTAGATGGCGGGGGTGTCAGAAGCCTCTCTTCACTTTACATTCTCAAGCACATCATGGAGTCTATTGACGGCGAGAATACACCACGGCCATGCGACTATTTTGATCTCATCGGGGGTTCGGGCTCGGGCGGGTAAACTGATCTTGCGCAATGCCTGCGCATCGGTCCCTAGCTAAACTATCATAGGTTAATTGCGATCATGTTAGGCCGCCTCAAAATGGACATTGACCAGTGTATCAATGCCTATCGACGACTCCTGAAATTCGTTTTCGCTCGCAAAAGACATATCCCTTTCACGAGCAACCTGTGCCGGCAGTCGAAATATGATGGACGAAGGGTGGAATCGGCGATGAAAGCAATTCTCCACGAGCTTGGGTATGAGGACGATTTACTTCTGAAGGACGTTGATACTTCGTGCAGAGTGTAAGCATGCTGTCGGACCGACCATCCTCTTCAAGTTGGCAAGACTGACCCGGCATAGCTTCGCCTACATTACAGATGACGGTTCCAAACGAAACTCTGCCCCCTTGACGAGCTACCCCAGCAAATATTGCTCCAACGAGCTGTTCAAGACCGCGAAAGTGTGGCAGGCAGGGAAAGCGAGTATGTCCACACCACCACTGTTCGACCCCGTCCCGATCGGCCCCAGCGGGCGGCAGTTCTACAACAGCACCACTGAAGCAAACAACCCGGTGCGGGAGGTCTGGATAGAGGCCAGAGGAGTCTGGCCCTCGGGGTCGTTGGACAGCCAGATCCAATGCCTGATATCGATTGGCACCGGCGTGCCGTCGATCAAGCGACTCAACAAGTCGATGTTCGGCTTAATCAAGACGATGCCCACGGACTATGTCGACACGGAGAGGGACATGAACAAGTTTATCAGGGAGCATACCGAGCTGGATGATGCAAGCCGCCTGTTTCGCTTCGATGTGCCAAACGGGCTGGCGGAGATAGGTCTCGATGGTGTGGATGAGCTCGATACGATTATCGATGCGACCCAAGATTATCTCGCCAAGGAGCTCGTTTACAAGCAGGTTCAGCGGTGCGGCATTGCCCTTGGTGGCTTTCGGTAGACTGACTGGCTTTTATCTGTTTGCCGGCCAATCCATGCTTGGGCCAGGACCGATTAGAGCGCGAAATGACCGCTTTGGGTATATCCGGTGACAACGAGCCTTCACCAGGAAGCTCAGCGACTGAGAAATTCATGTCGTGTAGTGTCCCTTCGTGAAGTGCACTGGGTCCATGAAAACAGGTGACCTTCTTCGGGAGAGAACAAGCTGCCCCGGTCAAACGCTTCTATAAATCGTTGTGGATCTGGTTTATCGTTAATTGTGCAACAGCAAAGCCTGCACATTCATGATGTCTGAATCCATGTCTGTTATAAAGGAACTAACCATAAAGACAGTCTACTTCACTGTTTGGCATAAAGTTGTCTCACGGGACGGGCGATCCTTGTCACCTTATCCAGCTACCTTTCTTGCGCCGTCCCGCCATTCTGATTGACGAAGGGTTTTGATCGCCCACAGCATGAGCCACAGCTCTGACAGAACTACTGAACCAGCAGATCTCTTAAGATTTATATGATGCTGAAGTCGTCGATACGCTCGTTACCCCGGCTAAGACCGACATGGAAGCCCCTTGATTTCTCCAACGCGAACTTCGTTCCCATCCCTTCTAGTCAGAAAGTCGAAGAAGAAACTATACCTGACTATGTTGCGTCTCACTATTATCCGACCCGGATAGGTGAAGTCCTCAAGAAGCAATATCAGATTGTGGGAAAACTTGGATTCGGGACCAGCTCGACTGTGTGGCTTGCGCGGGACATGAAGTGAGCACTCCTTGCTACTTATAGAACTAGAAATTCCAAAATAACCCGTCGATGAGCTGAACTTCAGCTACCGTCGCTATGTGGCCCTCAAGATCTACATCACAGCTGCATCGATTGGGCAGCATCTGGATGATGAGCTTAACATGTACAAACGTATAGAGAGTGGCTCAAGAAATCACCCAGGTCGTGGCGCTGTTAGGCCATTACTTGACTCGTTTGATATCAATGGGCCCCATGATAAGCATCGTTGTCTCGTACATTCTCCTTTATGGGACAATGCCTTGACCTTCTTGTACCGGAATCCGGTGCGGAGACTGCCTGTACCAGTCCTCGCATTCATCCTTAAGCGCGTATTCTTGGCCTTGGATTATCTGCATACCGAGTGCCAGATTATACATACTGGTATATGAACCTTCAACCACATGAATTGCCTCATCATTATACTAATACCTCAAGTCTATCAGATATCAAGGCTGACAATATCATGTTCGGGGTTGGAGATGAATCTGTCTTTCGTGGTCTTGTTGAAGAAGAGCTTGAAACCCCTAGTCCAAGGAAAGAGCTCGATGGCAGGACTATCTACGCGTCCCGGGAGCTGGGGTTGCCTGGGGAATGGGGTGCCCCGGCCCTTTGTGACTTTGGCTCAGCTATGCCTGGTGATGTAGAGCACCTAGAGGATATTCAACCCGAGATCTACCGCGCACCAGAAGTGATACTCGAGGCCCCATGGACGTATAGTGTTGATATCTGGAATGTTGGTTGCATGGTAAACAAATGAATGATGATCCTGGTCGCGACCTTGCTGACTTTCTCTCTTCTCTCACAGATCTGGAATGTGTTTGAAGGCGGATCCCTGTTCACCGGATACGACCCGGAATACCAGACTTATCGAAGCAGGGCTCATCTCGCAGAAATTATTCGCCTGCTTGGACCTCCTCCATCCAGTCTGCTTGCTCAAAGCCGGCTAAGACACAAGTTCTTCTCTGATGAAGGTAAGGTAATTTCCATTGTGATAACTTCGGAGTTCCGCTCATCCCGTCTGACATTACAGGTGAATTCTGTGCTGGTATCCCATTGAAAGAACCAATCTCGCTTGAGGTGAGGGAAACGACCCTTGAAGGGCAGGAAAAGGCCGATTTCTTGCGCCTAGTGCGGAAGATGTTGCAGCGGGACCCTGCCCAGCGTAGCCCAGCGAGAGAACTGTTGGAGGATGAGTGGATCTGTAGGCATACTCGCAATTGAGCATCAGGGATTCTATGGCGCACAGCGTGTTTTTGTACTGCATGAGTTTCCATCGAGGGCTATCTAGAAATGCTCTAACTGGTCACCCGAGAATCAAACCAAATTTTGAGGTCGATCAAACTCTACTAAACTCTACCTAACTTGGTGAAATTCTGCGCAGAATCTATGATCGAATCTCGGAACCGACCGCGTTTGCAGCCAGCTCAGATGCACTACACACGATGACGCCGGTGTTTGCTCGCGGAAAGGGTGACGTCACGCCTGACCGGCAGAAGGTACAAAACAGCTGGTAGCTCAACTACCCAGTACTTTTTATCCCTTGAAATACAAACCAATCCCAAACAATCAACTCCAAAATGGTTAAAAGCAAGGATACGGTTATCGAGTAAGCATAGAATAGCCATCCCAATGAAATTAGCGCTAATCAAAAAACCCCAAGCGAATTCAACGAGCTGGTCAACATGACCCCCAACGAGCTCCGCGACTGGCTCCAAGAGGAACAGTCCCAATCCTCTGGCTGGAGCAAGGATAGCGAGTCAGGCGAGACGATCGGGCATGAGAGGTAAGCCGACTTCTTTAGCTTCTTGCGTCAGGGATCATCCATGTAGCCCTGCGTGTAATGTCGCATGTATGCTGAGCTTGAGTGTGTCTCTTTTTCTTTTGGTTGATAGTGGTCGCAAAATCGTGGACATCCTCGAAAGCAACCCATCCAAGGATGCGTCCAAGTACTCGGATGAGGACATCGATCATATGCGCAGGGTGGTGTCATACTGCAAGCGGCATCTGGCCCAGGAGGAGACCGCAAAGCAGAACACCGATAGTAAGAGCTATCGGTCTTTGAAGAACTGGGGCCATGATCCGCTGAAGGAGTGAGGGCTGTTACTTGTTCTGGAAGGGGGTTCGGTTTCCTGTTTGGATGTGTATAAATAGGTTAGGGGTAGAATTATTGTATGGATATAGTGTGAACTTTGCAAGTCTGGTCGCGTTGAGCTGGAGCTGTCTTAGGTGTAATAAGAGTACATTACTTAGGTGTTGGGATTAGATCAGCGTAGAGGCGCAGAAAATAGTTAACTAGTCAAGCAGGAATCGTCCTATTTTGAGGCATTGCATAGTTCTGATCTGACGCCGAAAGGAAGTATCAAGAATCGCACTTTGTAGTACCGCCTCTACCTTCTTTTTCTAAATGCCCATTACACTTATAATGCCTGTCAGAATAGATCGAAGCTATGGAGCTAGTCAACTCACTAATTAGATCCTCATATATCTCACATAAGGACCGGTCGCACTAACGGCGGTGCTGCACGCAGGCGTCGGTGTATGTCGATCGGCTATTGCCATTAACTCCGCAAATTCGTCTCCGATAATAAGAGAAACCCGTGGGTTGCGATCTCTTGCTCCAAGTGTGTGGAGATAGCAACCAATTCAAGCAGGCCAACGGTGGCAATCGTCGGTTCATCAGCATCGCTTGTACTTGTGCTCCTTTCGCCCGCCTTCAATCGCCCTGCTTCACACCAGTCCATCATATCAGCAAAGCATCATGCGTGCGATTTATTTGCGGTGCAGAGCAAGAAAATATCTGGCGTAGCTGAGGAGTACGTAATTGGCGTCGCGATAGCTTCATAATACCCCGGCTAGTCCCCGCACAGGCCGCTCGGCTTTGCGCAAGTACACTCTGGCGAGAGCCGAGCTCAGAGGCTTCTAGATCTCTGACTTGTAGGTCTTGGGGTTTCTTGTCAGTTGGCCGATCTCCGTTAACCAGGGTATGTCCCACACCGTAAAATTGTAAGAATTGGGTGACCGCTTGGCTGACCTTTCGCATGCTGCAGTGTCGAGTCTTTGCGGGAAAGAAAGCAGAGCGTTATGGACGGAATGGGGGCAATCTCGCGATATACGAGACAACAATCTAGTCTGTCTCTTGGGGGCTTTGCTTGCAGCCAAGATAATCCCAAGGATTTGGTTGTAGGTCAAAACAAAGGTGAAGGCGGAGATGGCGTGATCCCCAACAACGTGGAGGATGGCCGCCAGTGCCTGCCTTTCCTGCCCGTCAAAGATCGCCATCTTCGGTTAACTCTCCCAGCTGCTTGCTTTCCCCTCCTCATCCGCCCACCAACAACTCTACCCCCCTCACTCCGGTCACTTCTCCTCCACAGCTCCAGGGCTAAATTGCCGATCCTGGATCTTGCTTATCAGCTAGTAACTACTACTGCGGCTACCAGAACCCCGGCAGCCTGACTTCTACTCGTGCATCGAGGTCATGATTTCACGATTGGCTGTCATGCCACGACCCGTAGGTCAACAACTTGGCACCCACCCCCGACTGCATTACTGGCTAAGAAATACTCCTGTGCGTCTTAGGTGGTCATCAGAATACGATGTACAAACACTGAAGGGCAATTTCTCAATCAGAAACAAAGAATTAAATAACCCAAGGCTCCACGTGTGCCGCGTCTTCGTGGTGCTTAACAGAGGTCCCAATGCCCAATAGCACAAGTTAGCACGATTTCTAAGCGGCATCTTCTCAACGCTAACAATTGGGACACGCCATCTCACTCTACTAGTTTGCAGTGACAGTCCTGGTCAGAATGCCCCAGCGATCTCCAATAAAGAACAACTGATCACAAGATCCCCAGGTCCAGCAAGTTGCCTCAGTACTGGACCAGGAATATTGCAGGACCAAGACTCCACCCTGGCAGCTGAATACACATAGCAGGAAGCATAGTTCATGCTACTAAGTCCCCGGATATTGGTTATTCTCGCGAATGGTCTTGCTCTCGTCAAGTTTCCCCCAAATTTGTTCTTGCGCAGGAATCATTATGCCTCTCTAACACCAGGGCTCGGTCTAGTGAGGTCACAGCGTGCACTTGGTTGGCTTCAAAATCAGCCGGGCACGTGGCGAAGTGCACCACGCGGGTCGGTCCTTTGTGCGTGCGACAATTTTCATTTCCCCCCGAACCGAGAGAGCGTTACTCAGACATAAAGATTACCGTTGGGTCGGTCCATCCGAAAGTATAGTAGCTGGAATCCAGATTCGCCAATTGGAACCCACCGCAAGGCATTCTGTGCGTCATGAGCGCGCCCGTATCTTCTCGAGTCCCTGACGCTTAATGTCTCTTCTTCAAGGAATAAGTCATGAAGTTATGTCCAGCTCATGTTCAGTGTATTTTACCCCTCATGAAGGAGGGAGCAGAGCTGGCGACGTTGTGCCAGCGCATACCGACTGCCCCTGGCGTTCTGCAGGGCATGAACTCGTAACTTTCGGCCAGGTCCTCAACTCCCATTCGGGCTCTCCGATGGGTTGAGGAACTTGAGCTTGGCTATTGTTCCTATCTCCAACTTTGAGCTCGGATTTTGGCTTGAGCCGCCATTCTACTAGTCACGTCATACGGCCCGAGTGGGTTTAGCTGGCGTGGTTTCGCTAATCGGGTTCGTATAGAGTGCATTCGTGGCTTGCGGGGCCGCTTTATTTGCCAATCTATACAAGGCCAAGATTCGTGGCTTAGTGCCCTACAATGGGCCCGGGATAAGCCTACTGCATCAGAGGCTTTCGTTGAGAATATGACTCTTCAGTTTTGGCCTGGAAAATGCCTGACAAGGCGGATCCCTCAGTTGCTTGGCCCTGGATGCGAGTGGTTCGATTTTGCTTTTTTTTCCCATTCCCTTTTTCTACCCTTCTTTTTGTGGGATTTGTTCTTCTTATCTTTCTATGCAACGCGATCATCTGGGTACCCTCAAGCGAGACGTTACATTCACTGGGGTGGCCGACGTCCTTTCCTGCCTGTTAGCAGAAATTCCGCCCCAATCGCCAAGGCCACCACGCTCGCCTGGCCCCGAGGCTGCGGTGTCTCCCCACAATTGGCCAAGGATCTTCTATCTAGCAAGGTGCAAGGTCCCACGTCATTACGTTTCCAAACAGATTCTCCTCTTACCGAAAGTTTCTCGCCTGTCAAGCTATTTGCTTCAGAAAGTCATTTTCACCTAGGTTCTATAATTAACACAATGAGCCCCATGGGTTGCTCCACCTTCAAGAACGGACCTGTGAGTGATGAGCCGCCTTTCAAGCTCTTTACGGGAGGACTTGATATCTGATACGTCGAGGGAATGAGGATCATGTCTGAGCGGTGTCAGGAAAAGACGACTAGCGGTCAGCACCATTCCCAACGCGCCCGATATCAGCGTCAGGCATGCCATGTGCTGGCGGACGGCAAATGGTGCGGGTGAAAATGACCTCTACCTTTCGGGCTTGCAGTAATGTGAGATTTCCGGTGCACAGTGTGCGCCACGGTAGTCGGCTTCTGAATTGTCCAAGACATGAATCATGACATATATCATTCTTGGAAGCAGAACTGGCTTTAATCCGACTAGTGCTTCGGCCAATCCGCTTGAACTCAATGTTCAATATGCATTTCTGGGGTCTGAACGCTCACACCTCTCATAGGCGAGGTTCCAGAGACTGATTTTCTCCCTAGGATGGCGATCCATGGTCGCTTATTCACAGCCTTGGGCCGACCATCATGCAGAAGTCGAAATGCCACGAGGTCAATGCTCATTCCTTTTCAAGCAGGGCTTGCGATGTTAGATACGAGCATGAGTTAGTTTCAAATCAAAATTTGAGGCTCGAATTTCCTCCTCACAACATTGCTATCTAAGAAACTACTAAGTTGCTGCGCTAGCGGTCATTTCAGAACTCCGTCGTGTCCGTCATTGGATGCCTCCATGGGCTCTCATATGACTGGGTGGAGATCCGTACAGCTGGGGATTGCTTGCATTAGGGCTATTTTAGATCCGAGTATGAACGATGGGTCGGAAGACCTGTCAAGGACAGTGCTGCATGGAAGTCACCGAGCCCTGCAACTCAGTCTTCCCCGGGCGAGACAGACTGGAAGGCTGATTCATGGAGACAGAGCAGACAACATGAACCGAATTGAAATCCTGAATAGGCCAAGGCTCAACATTACGGTCACCAGCTCACCCTGCTTGCTGGTAGTATAAAGCCGTGGATCCAAGGAGGGGACCCATGTCAGGATAATCAGTAATCGATCTATTCGTTTGTGGTCCTCGTTTCCATTCCCCTCTTTATTCAATGAAGTTTCTTTTTCTTCTATGGCTCCTGGCCTCATTGGCCTTGAGCAGTCCGATTACACCCGATCTCTTTCCATTCAAAAAGACGTCTCAGCTGGAGGCAAGGGCCACAAATCAGAGTCAGTCGTTACAGAACTCTCAGGTGCCTTGGAAAGGATTTGACATCAATACAAATTATTATGAGACTGCCCCGGATACAGGTGTTGTGCGGGAGTATTTCTTCGACATCATCAATACCACTCGTGCACCTGATGGGGTTGAGCGGCAGGTGCTTCTTGTCAATGGGCAATTTCCAGGCCCAACCATTGAGGCCAACTGGGGAGACACTGTAAAGGTGCATGTCACAAATCGCATGCAGGACAACGGCACTGCCATCCATTTTCATGGAATTCGGCAGCTGAACAATAACCAAATGGATGGGGTAACAGCTCTGACTCAATGCCCTGTACCTCCCGGATCAAGCTACACATATGTCTGGAAGGCAGAGCAGTACGGTTCAAGCTGGTACCATTCGCATTTCTCTCTCCAGGCCTGGGAGGGCGTTTACGGAGGCATCGTGATCCATGGCCCTTCAACGGCTGACTATGATCAAGACCTGGGCGTCCTGTTTCTGAGTGACTGGCTTCATGAGACCTACTATAGCTATTATCAAGAGGATCTCAATAGTGGCCAGCTGCCTACCATGGCGACAGGTCTGTTGAATGGGACGAATGTCTGGGTTCCTAAGCATGGTCCTACTGTCGGCCGACGATTCCAGACTACCTTTGTGCCAGGTCGAAGATATCGGATCCGGCTGGTCAATACTGCCATGCACACGCAGTTCAAATTCTCGATCGACAATCATGACCTCACCGTGATCGCGGCCGACTTCGTTCCAATGGTTCCATTCAAGACGAATCACGTCCCGATTGGAATGGGTCAGCGGTACGATATCATCGTGACCGCCAATCAAAGACGGGATAACTACTGGATTCGTGCGATGCCGCAATCGTACTGCAGCAACAACACGGCGGCAGAAAACATCAAAGGTATCTTGCGATACAAAGGGTCCAACACAAACTCGGATCCGCAGTCAAAGAAATGGGATTACGGAGGCGACGTCGACTGTCAGGATTTTCCGACGTCGACCCTTGTCCCGAAGCTTGCTCTGAACGCAGACCTCGGCGAGGCGAACACGGTAACCTCTGATACTGGCATCGGAGGCATTGGCAAGCCACCAATCTACCTATGGAAGATGGGAGGTGAAATCTTCAATACCTCCTGGAGTGATCCAACCCTACTGCAAACCTCCGATGCTCCTAAGAAGTCCAGCTGGGAGCCAGGCCAGGGAGTCATCCAGGCGAGTGTTGCGAATCAATGGACCGTGCTGATCATTCAGACGACCATTCCTGCCGTTCATCCCATTCATCTACACGGTAAGTTTTGGTCGTGCTTCCCTGCAATGAACTCGAACTAACCAAACTTCATCAGGCCATGATTTCTACATCCTAGCCCAAGGCCTTGGTACCTACGACCCCTCTACCGTAAAGCTGCAAACCGAGAACCCCACGCGCCGCGACACCCTCAACCTCCCCGCAGCGAACGGCAAGGGCGGCTACGTCGTCATCGGATTTGAGGCTGATAACCCCGGAGCATGGCTGATCCACTGCCACATTGGCTTCCACGCGGCGGAGGGATTCGCACAGCAGATTATTGAGCGACAGAGTGAGTTTGAGCGGTTTCTGGACAGAGATGTCCTGGAAGAGACGTGTAATGCTTGGAATGAGTGGGCCGAGACAAATCCCTACGGGTTCCAGCACCGAGGTGATCATGGGCCGTATGAGTCTGGTATCTGATTGGGGTTAGTATGGCGGGTGTGACCTCTGATCGAGGTCGTCGTTCGTTCGTTCTTTTCCTTGCTTATGACTGATGATGGGAAAATGGCTGCACGGGATGATATGATTTAATGTCTTAATGTTTTAATAAGGGTTACATTTTGGGGGGAGATGATAGGGGTGTGCATGATTCTACGTTTTGTGGCGATTAATGCTAACCATGCAGAGAGAATCGGGTCGTGGTTGGGAATGTGTTCCAACTCACGGCATAGCAATGAACTTATACGCTTAAATGACTTCCTCTCATCCGTACATCTAATTTGGCCGTGTTGTTCGGTAGGTAAAATCGAGGCCAGATCATGCTAGCTCACCATCTCAAGTCAAGCAGAGATAAGATGACAGTGTGGAAAGCATTTCTCTCTACAGGAGCCTGGAACTTTTCCTCTGAGCTATACACCTTCTCCTTCTGCTTTCGATGAGAATGTCATTTCTCACATTTCAAAACGTAGTGCACATGTCCCCTGAGCAAGCAATCAGACTTGAGCTAGATAGACCCCTCAGCCTCGACGATTCAGCAATAGAGTACAATATCACCCAGGGAAGGTTGACAGGAGACTCAACCAAGTCCCACTATCACCTTTTTGCTACTCTCATTCCGGTAGTCACATCTTCAACCATTACCCCCCATTGAATGGCACTGGAAGACCACCCATCCACCCATTCTCCTCCTACAATCATACATAGCCTTCACAGCAGCCCGTCAACAGGCAACTACCTTACACCATCCTGAATCCCACATCTTCTCGCGAACCGTATACTCTCTCATAAGTATCAATCAATCCGACTGCACGAGCCATCACAACAGGATGAGTGAAGGACAATACACACCCCAAAGCCCAGGCCCAACTAAGCTTACTAGATAACGTTGCTGCCTAGCTAATCTGATCTGATATGTCGTGGCTTGGCCCTCGGAATTGTACTGTGCTGTGGACACTAAAGTTTAGATAAGGTGTACAGTACTGGACGGTGGGTTGACGGTTCCTGCATCTGGGCCACGCGTCCCCAAGTACAACATCTCTGTGCTGCACATGTCAAGAAAAGGGGTGCCTGCGGCTGGTTACGTGGGCTGCATGGCTGAGTTCACGGCAAATTCTTTGACAGGTCTGGGATTTAGGGTTAGGAAGGGCGTTAGGGTTGTGGGGATATGTTGGTGCCTACGGGTTGCGGGGGGGGCTGTGGATGAGCTTGTTTTGACTTCGTGCTGGGCTTGCTGGGATCTGTTTGTTGTAGGCTGTCTGAATGCTCTGGTGTTGAGATTGGCTCGGTATGATGCACTTTGATTGGATTATAGTAAAATAAACTGGGTTGGAGCATTTACCTAGATTATGTATGTAGGGTGGGGGTGCTTGAACTAGTTCGTGGACATCCACTATCTACCATACCACAGTGCTTGAACATGAAATATGTTTACAAGAGAGTCAACAAACAAGACGACTACCTATACCCACATCTATGCTCCGCCACCACAGGGATAATCTTGAAATCCCCCCAGGAGGAAACGGTAACCCGACGCGCCGCAGCCTCGATCAAGTCATAGACCTCTTGCTCAAAGACACTCTCGCCGTCATCCCACGCGAGGTGACTTCCCAGCGGCCCCCGCACTAGCTGCTTTCCCTGACGATTCTTTAGCGTTTCCCGGTCAGCTCCCAGCTGCACCACCGCCTCCGCTGCTGGCGGCGGCGACGCCATAGCAGCTTCGGCAGGTAGCCCCCTTCCGATTGCGCCCGCACTTGCCGGTAGTCGTCCGGCGAGACGTAGACCCGGTTATCGCCATAGTCCTTGGCGGCTTCCCAAGAGCTCTGCCAGCAGTTGGTCGTGTAGTGCACAATCCCTCCTCGTGGTCTTGCCGGGTATATCGGACCAAGCAGAATAACCAAAGCCTCTCTAACGGGAAGTCTGAGTCGGCTTCGTAGGGAGGACCGCATTCCGCCGCCCGGAGCTCTTCGTAGCGAGCCAACTCTCGCCTGAGTCACTTCTCAGCAATGTGGCGGGATGTATGGCAGACTTGCTTGAGAGGTGGGACCGGGATGTGGAGCCGTTGTCTGATTTCGGGCTGCTGGCCGGGGGCGCTGTCCAAGAATCTCAGGTTCATCGGATAGAGACTTATGACATCAAAGTCTTTCCACCGGAGAAGCCCAAAGTCCTCGAGGGACATCTCCCAGACTTGGAGCTGTAGCTCGGGTGGAAGCCGGAGGAAGGGATGGAAAGTTGTTAGGCGTTTCGTGCGGGGAGACTGCGAGTCTCGACCCGGGTTGATGATCTTCATGGCTTGAACTTACACCACTTTTAGGGTCGGTTGTAGACGTGAGCCTTGTATAGTTCGTTGAAGTTGATGGTCTTGTCTTCAGTTTGGCTGTTGCTCATCATCTTATATGCTGTCAAGCGGGCTTTCGGATGCATAGGTTTGAGTATATACATGTGTATCGTTCTTGGTTGAACTTGCACAAAGTGAATGATAAAAAGGGTAAATTCCTTACTAGTCCTTTGTTCTTAGCCGAAGTTTTTTATAGAGCCTTAAAAACTCGGGGTGATTCTCGGTGCTCAAAGACCTACAGTACTGCGTGAAGGGTGTAGTCCGTAGCAGAAGGGCTTCACCTGAGGCTAGGCCGGTATCTTCTAGCTGGTCTTGGTGGCCTTAGAGCAAGTGTTCTGTCAAGACGACAGGAAGGATAAGTTCGATAATCATCGCGTTGGGAGATATTTTGATCCCAAATATTGGAGCATGCAAAGAAAGTAGTCATTGTGATGACAGTTCTCAAAGACTTGTTGCAGCTAGACAGTAGATGGCAATCCATTAGGGTAGTGACAAATCTGGTCTATTCTCTTTCACGAAAACATGACGCATCAACCACTCATACTCGGAGGCAGATCCTCATCTCGGGTCCCCCAGTCGCTTTCTGCAGTTCCCAGCGCAAGCTCGAGCACTCCACCATCCGTGAAAAAGTCATGGCTAATCCAGTTCCTGGTCCATGGTTGACCATCTCGGGTGGCATTCTGGATGTAGATTGACTGATACGTCGGATCGAAATTCACATTTCGGATTGTGGCGGTCTTGCCCGTGACTTTGTTTAGAATGCTGACCTCCTTGAAGAACGGTGGGTTGATTAGATAGACATCCTGCCCGTGGACTGGAAACAGTCCCATCATGCTTAGAGCTGCAAACGCTCCCATCGCTCCTCCGTCATCGTTGCCCGGGATACCTGAGACTGAGGTGTTGAATTGCGAGGGAATATATGCATGTGCCTGCTTTGTGGACAGTCCAGGGCGTCCAGCGTAGTGAAATTGATGAACAGTGAGGAATGCTTGCTCGTCACCGATGTAGAGGAGGCCTGAACTGTGCAAGTACGTAAGTCGAGAGACAAACATCTCACGCCCACCGAGTTTCTCGACCAAAGAAGCCATGTCTTGCGGAACGTAACTAACAGATAATTAGCTCTCATCTGAGCTCGAAGTATCAGGCATACTCACAATGAGTAAAGCCAAGCGCTGCCCTCATAGGTTTCATGGCCATTAGCATTCAGGTAGCACGAGTCAAAACTCAGCAGCGGACTACAGAAGATCGGGTCCTGGTATCCCCATGTTCCATTCGGATAGCGTGGCTGAAGAAAGCCAGTGAAACCAGTGTTCACCCCGCTGATGGTTGAGTTCTGATCGTCTTTGAACATGTTCTGCCAATTTCTGGCGCGCTGTGAATACTTCTCGCTGTCGCTCTCATGGCCTAGGACCTGGGCCATTTGAGCAATGCAGTAATCATCGTAGGCGTACTCAACTGTCCGTGAGATGCTCCGTGTGTGCAGTCCCACTCCGTACGGATCGAAGTCATCTGTTGGTATATAATTGAGAGTCTTCCAGCTAGTCAGGCCACCCCGTCCCTCAATATTCCAGTTGGACGGCTCGACTTCGGCATCTTTCACCACGGCCTCATACGCAGTCTCCCAATCAATATCACTCACGTTCTTTAGGAGGGCGTCGGCCAAGAGTACATCTGCATTGGAGCCTCCCTGGGTATAGCCTTTGCAGAGTGACATGCGGCAATCGGGGAGATAGCCTTCATGACGATAGATATCAATAAGGCTCCGGATCATCAATGACTGCGAGAGAGGATCCACCAGTGTCAGCAGTTGATGCACACCGCGGTAGGAGTCCCAGATACTAAGCAAATATGTTAGATGAAGCTTGACTGGAAGCACGGCGCTACTTACCAATAGTAGCTGTCATAGTAAGGTTCGTCACTCTGCCAGAGTGGGTTCTCCCCAGTGTAGTCCTGTGGGCTGATCATTGCGCGATAAATACCACTCCAGAACACTTTCTGCAGGTCGGTCGATGTTCCTTCTGTATCAACACTGATTGCGCTCAGTTTCTCCCTCCAGGCACTCTCCGCTGCCCATGCCGTGCCAGCAAAGTCAAAATTGGGTTGTTCATTCTCTACATTGGTACAAGCTTGATCCACGCTGATGAAGCTTACACCTACCCTGACAAGGATCGTCTCATTTGCTGTAGGTGCATTGAACCTGACGAATGTACCACCACTTAGGGTCGATGCAGAATTGCTGCCATCCGAAGTTAGTGATAAGAACGTCTGGTTGAGACCCGCCCGGTTGTTCTGCCAGACGCCAGTATCTCGGACTTGTGCTCCTCTAATGTCCGCGCAAAAGTGTAGGTCATACGTCCCAATGCCGAAGCTAGGACTAAAGGTGCCGTTGCCTGTCAGTCTGCCTGTAGATGGATCTACTGATGCGGTCCCATTGGTGCGAGACTTAGGAAGATCCATAAGGTCGACGAGGACGACAGGACTGAATGTTTCGCTAGGAGCGTTCTCGAATGTGAAACGATATAGCGCAGAATGGTTAGTGACGGTCATCTCAGCAAAGATGCCGTTGTCTAATGAGATCGAGAAATATCCTGGTCGAGCCTGAGGCGATGACCAGGCTGTGGCTCGCACTGATTGCTGCCAGGCGCATTGATCCAGGTCATCATTGGGACAGCTTGGGTGCACGAAGATAGGAAAGTTGCCCAGGGATGGAGACTGTCAATAGTTATTGAGGAGCTCAGCCATCGGCTAGGAAGGTCGAGCTTACACCACCAGTCCCAGAGTCGTGCATATGAGAGAACCCAGAGACATTTTGCGTGTCATAGGCAAATCCGGCCTGATTCTCACCAAGAGTATCAGCTACTGCTTTAGCCATGCCTGTAAAGAAGTTAGCTGTCAAGAACTTTTAGATGTGAACTAATCAGATAGGGACGTACCAAAGGGCAGAGTTGCACCCGCGAATGAATGACCTATCAATATTGTCAACTTTTGGATGCCCTTTCATGGCCATGCCATATACCTACCTCCATTGGAAGTTCCAATTAGCGGGTCAATGTAGTCAAGTACATTGGAGGACACGCTCGAATCGTCGACTATTCGTCGGGTTACAGAAGCAGAAGCTAAAGCTGTCAGCCCAAGCACTTCAAGAAGCCTTGAAAAAGAAGCTGGGGCCATTATCAGACAAGATCATCCAAGCCCGAGTTTGATGGATTGAGAGTTGTGGGGATGAATTGAAAATATAGTCTTTAGGAACATTCCACAACAACAAAGGGTCCATGGCACAGATGCGGGGGGCAACCACTCTTCTTAAAACAATGAAAGCCACCAATGCGGTCGAATCAAAGCTCATCGATGCTCACATCTGGTTATGTTTTATTTATTGAGCTCTGTCTCTTCAAACTTGCCATTTATCCTAGTCATATCCCAAACTGGCTGCATGAATGGGTATAGACCAGCCGGCCATGTAACCATAATCAAGCTACTGCATGTAACACAACCTCGACAATAGGGTGGCAGTTTCTGCAAGGGATGGTCGCGCGCTTCCGAGTGTTGAAGGGCGGGGATTTAGGATAGTCCAATACTTTCACGTTCTTAGTAGAGGGATGTTTCTTATGAGTCGTTTATCCCTTGTTAGCTTCATGACAAGTTTTTGTGTCATCCCATGACTCCTTGGTCGGGCCTCGGTCACTAGAGCGCCGCAAGCGACAGTAACAGAGAACACAGCTTTGCCGAAACATTGGCTTGTTCATCTCAAGGAGAGAAACGTTTTTATACCTGATGTGAAGGTTGACTCCCACCGTCGCTGGACGTCGTGCCGCATGCCGAGCTTTGTTCCTATTAAGCTTATTTGAAACACAAGTCTCTTTTCGCGATAACAATCAACGATAAATTATTGAACCGCTTTTTGTTTTTTTCTTCTTTTTTCCTTTTGGAGGCGTAAAGGTGTCTTCTCGAAGGCGCAAGGCGCATGTGAGGCAGACGCCATTTTCGTGCGATGTGCAGCGCCTGATGAAGCATGTTTGCAATTAGCCGCAGTCGCTATAGATCCCAGGCAGAGAACTCGGAGTTGGAAAGCTCATACCATAATCATATCCTTGAAAGTGTTGATCAATGCTCTTTGTGTAGTCTCATAGTGTACACTTGATCTGTTCTTGTGATACTCCGCGTCGTTTGCGTGCGGGGACGATGCGTCGGCTGACTTGCTAGCAAGTATCACGCTATATCAGTCCGACTCTGCACAGATGGTAGGTGAAGGTTACATCAAATGTGGAGAAGAGGACTTAGCATACAATAACAGTGAAGATCTCTGATGGAGCTTAGGTCTCTGGATGTTATTCCTTTTCTGTAGTGCGGCCATCTTTGAATGATGAGAGAACTTGAGTATGTAGTTGGTGTAGGGAGGTGGTAGGTAATTCTTAGTAAATGCCAATTTAGGAACAAAGCCGCTAGCTGGGAAATATAGCAGCGAGTCCTCATCAATTCACTCCACCGCACGGAGAGATACTCATAGATATCCAACAGATGCTCACCATGGCACTCTTGCAAACATCATTTTCTCTTCCCATGTTCCCTCTCACACACCCTCCCCATCTACACTCGATGCAACCCCCTTGAAACTAAGAATACAAACATGGACCTCCCAGCTGAGATCATTGGCATTGTAAGGCCACTCTGAAATCAAGATAAGACGCTTAAGCTGACTATTGCTCACAGATTGTAGCCTATATTGCCAGTTATGATGCCATATATTGCTTTGGTGTCTGTTTATCCCATATTGATTCAATCCCGATGCATGATCTGGCCAGCTTACAACTGGTCAACAAACCTTCTGCTATTTTACTTCCAAACACTTCTTTCGAATCTTATCGTGGGGAGGGGGGCTATGGGATGAGATTTGCTACAGTCCGTATGCGGTACATGTCCGCCAGATGCATCTAATTGGCCCTGACCACGGTTTCGACAAAATGAGCTGGGAAATGCTCACGATGCAGCTGCCGATTGGCTTGTCTTGCTTACTTTATCTCGAATCTATGGTGGTTCATCTTGAAGTCTTGAGTACAAGTGATCTAGAAGCGATCAATCCTCAACGAGTCCTCGTGCAGAGCTTCGAGAAGGCACCGCTTCTCAAATTGAGGAATCTACTTGTCTTTTTCGATGGGCTGAATGCTTATAAAGCGGGCACCCTGCGCGAACTTGTTACTCCAAAGAAACAGGTAACACGACTTCTCCAAGGACTGCGTCGTCTTAGCCTTCAGACTCCGGATGCTATGGTTCCTGACACTTGGACGAAGGCTCAATCTTTAGCTGCAGATTGCTAGGCATGCCTTCTTAACTTACCCGAAACCTCTCCAACGCATCTTGCACCCGAGACAGAGGACGAACCGGAGCAGGATGTACACCCGGACTCTTCCACGCTTAAACTGGAGTTACTTGCGTGGGCCGAACTGGCAGTCCCTGTTTCTGTACCCGCCGCTTTCGCAACCCTGGCAACGCAATCGTTGCGCTATTTCGATATGCATCGGGTCTTGCTTGTCTCAGGGAACTGGTGTGATATTCTATTATCACTGAGCCATATGCCACAGCTAGTCAAATTCAGGCTCAAAAGATGCAAGCAATGGGAAGCGGGCTCCGATCGTTAACTCATTTGCGTGAACCTGGTGCCTGCACCTGGCGTGAAAGCTGAAGTTGACGGGCGTGATTACAAGGCTCCCCTTGCTTGTCTTCCTCTGGAGCTGGGCCTAGCCTATGTTGCTGCGTTGCGTCAAGTTAATGTGAATCGGAGTAGTGCTGGAATGTCTCCACTGTGGCATCAGAGAAAGTGGTGGACCTGTCAATAGCATGATCCAAAGTATGTTAGTGTGCTTGCTCGAAGTGATTTTGTTTCCTGATTGCAAGGGCCTTCACAGCACCACTATCATTGTGCCCCGAAGTGCACCTGGAAGAGGATATTTAAGCTTCCGAAAGAGGGAAGAATCTGCTGTTACATGTCGATTTATGAAGTTACCTAAACTTGGAGATAGTGAGTCACAAATTTCGGAACTATGAACATCTAAAGAGTCTAAGAATCGTAAAACGTCAACGAATCTATAGTGACGGGGAGAGGTGCAATGTGTGAGTTTGTGCAACAACAGTACGGAACAATGTTGTTCCGCAAACGGGAAAACATACCGTTTTCAGCCAAAGGATCGCCATGCCAAGCTTCTAGCAGCTTCAACTTCCTTATCCTTATCAACCATCTCCACAACCACACCTAGAACCATGAGCATGCCATCGGTTGATTTGCGATGATATGCGGGTCCTTTCGACTCTATCACAGAAGACGCGACCTTCATGAGTTGTGGCCGACCCAGCAGACACAATGCCTGGAGTGCCGTCCAATAAAGCCTGCGAGCGGTGCAAGAAAAGACACCTGAAGGTTGGTCCAGTGTTCTGCCCTTGACTAGGAATGCTTGCTAAATCATTCAGTGTGATGAAGCGCGTCCGAAGTGTCAACGATGCATCAATGCTGGTGTAGACTGCCCTGGGTATGTTCAAACTCGCAAGTTCATTGATCAGGGCGCTGCCGTGAGGCGCCGGTACGCCCCTTATCATGGCGAGGAAGTTTCAAATCGTCACCACAGTCCAATGGGCGCCCCAACGCACGTATGTACTTAATCTTCTCCTATGGTCCAGCTGTGTAAGGTTGTGTATGAAAGTCATATACTGACATGTGACTAGACGCTTCCGGGCGATTTATCGAGCTTGAATCATGACGCCACCAAGCAAACAATGCCAAGCCCAAGTCAGTTCCCATCTGGAGCAGCAACAGCGCCAGCATCAGGATCAACCCTTGGCATAAGTCAGCTTGTGTCGCACTCCCCAGCAGGGGCCTCGTCTCAGGCAAGCTCCCCAGGCGTAAGCATGCAAGCACGTCACGCAATTCGAACTCCTGACTGGGCCGGTCGAGAGATTGATCCGACCGGCATGGTAAGTTCGGATCCCGTCATTGGTCCTGGATGGAATGATGTTCGAAGCTCAAGTGCTTCGAACCACGCATTTGATAACGCATCTTACCCTAATGCTGAGATGGCGCCTCGACAAAGTCAAGCTTCATCACATACGGGGCATACATCGCACAGTCCGTCTCAGGCGGACGAAAATGAGAGCATTCAAGACATGTATTCCGATCTCATCAGTGGTTCTGGATATGAAGAATCATTCTTAGTACGATACTACGTCGAGGCGTTGGCGCCATGGTTTGTGTCCCCCTCTTGCGTGCTGCCATTTTGCTCATCCGTATGCAGGTTAGATCTTTCCGACCCTCGCAAGTTCTTTGCGACTCATGTTCCGCTACGAGCCAAAGACGATGTGGCTCTTCAATACTCTATCACTGCTGTGGCCGCGAAGCACCTCGGTAGAATGAAAGGACTGAAAATTACCGAGAATACTGCATTGTTCACGACTCCTGCGATACTGGAAACGTACCCTGATGTGTCGGACTCGGAGTGGCTGCATAAAGCCACTATGTACGGCTACCTGGCTGGTCAGCGACTAAATACTGCTCTCTCCGAGTCCTACACAGCGGTATCTAGCTCAACTGTACTGAAATCCCCTTTCGAGACGATCAATGACTGGCTGCGTAGCCAATCGAAGAACGCCCCCTTCGACCCACACACACAATTGGCCCTGGGGAAGAAACTAGAAAACTCCCTCGCTGTTTCGACTATCCTCAATCTGTACAAATCGATGGATGAGCCGGCAGAGAAAGGGCATTCGTGAGTTTATCCCTGTGGAACTCTACCATCTTGATGAGGATTAACGAATACAAAATAGACATCTCTCCGGTGTCAAACCGCTCTTCGAATCCATCGTCAGCCTATATGAAAACATGACACCAGCCCCTACAAGCTTCCCACATGGCGTCATTGCGGCGTTCTGTAACTTTGCCCGCCAGGACTACCTGAGCTCGTTTCTCAATCGCGTTCAGACCCACTTGGACCCCAGTGATTTCAAACTCTGGAGGTTTGCCGGTATACCGCTCGATGACGAAGGGAACATTGGGCCTATCAGCGAAACTTTTCTTCTCCAAGAAGACCTCTCCTTTCACTCTCTGGCATGGCTCTCATGCAAAGTTGTCAACTTTCTAGCCGACTCGAAGAAATCGTCCCTGCAACAACTGGTTTGCTCTCCATCCAGCGAGGGCTCGGAGGGCTCCACCCCGTATCCCACGACGTCCACATGGCTGAGGCTTTCGTTCGAGTATCAAACGTGGGTCGAACGACTCCCAGAATCGATCCGCCCTTGCGTGCGCCTTGAGAAGCCCCGAAACCTGTCACATCCGCCCGACACAAGTCCTGTCCCGTTTCCTGAAGTCTTCTACTCCTTACCGTCGTATGCATATGCGATGCAAGTGTGTCATTTCGGCCGCCTCGCATTGTCTCTAAATCGCCCCACCGACGCAGTCACAGCTCCAAGCACCGCCTTCGACCGCGTGCAGGGGTATCGTGAGCTGACCAAGGAGGTCGACTACCGGTGCCGGGAGATCATCGGGATTGCGCTGGCGCGACCGTCAAGCTGTGCGCGTGTGCACATGACACCGCTGCTGTTTGCGGTGGGCCAGTTCCTCGAAGCGCCGGAGGAACGCCAGATTCTGGTGAACCTGCTGCGCGGCATCGAGGCGGATCTGGGGTGGGAGACCGAGTCGAAGACGAGGAAGCTGCAGACGCTGTGGAGTCATCAGTAGCTGGTTGCTGCGGGTGGGCTGGTTAAGCCGAGCTGAGATCCAAGGACTTGACCCTCTGCCGCTGAGTGCTGCTACCCGAGAGGATCCACGAGCCCATGGAACTAGCACATTACAGACCTCTCGCGCCAACTTTGTATTAATGACACTCAAGAACCGCCGAGTGTGGATAGTCGGAAATTTCGCAACTATATCTTGCTCATCTATGCATGTCTTGAATTCCAACGGCGAAATTTATACTATGTTCCCTTCGCATCTCGGATGCCTAATAGGTGTATATCTTGCATCTGTACAAATTGTATAGTCGCTTCGATTAAGTCAACCTCAAGTTTGAGCAATCATTTACAGTGAGATAATCCATAAGACAAATACCGAAATAATTTCAAAAGCTCGTTAGGTATGACTCAACCTTCGAAAGTGACTAACTATAGTTGCTATGCTTGCTGAGGAGATGTAAGCATGTGTCGCATCTTGCTTTGCTACTGGCAATGTGGTCCAGGTTGGATGTGCTTTCTCCAGAGCTCCGGAGGTGCACTGGCAACCTCTCACCACACAAGGCCCCATGGTAAGGAGGAATGTTTTGGTCTTGGTCTTCGACGCGGAGGTGGTTGGGTCAGGGGATGACTGAGATGAGTTCGCCATAATGACAGTTTGATACTAGAAAGCTTAGGAGTTACTGGCTAGCAGTTCTGCTTTTATATCAAAGCTCTGATGCCGACCTCATTTTTACCTATGCAGGCAGCCGTTATAACAAACACGCACAAGGCTTTTTCTGATGCTCAATGGAAGAAAACACATACCCAACTCAAGAGTAACAAGAAAGATGATAAAGCAACCACACTACATCTTAAGTCACAGGTAATTCACAGCGTAGTGGCTTTCTTTGTTGATCGAAGCGGGGCGGGCTGGTAGCATGGAGGACGTGGCAAAGAGCTGTCCAGCCTGGCATAATCAAACCTACATTTTACAGTATCCAAAAAACAGATACTACCCAACCCAATGAATTAGCATGAGAGCTAGAAGACCTCAAACCCATCGGATTATTGCCCTTTTCTAGTGTAACCGTGCCCTGTAGCTGCTAGCTGTGATACCCAGGTAATTACTCCGTAGTCCTTCTGTGCATGGTTTAAATGGCCGGTTTCAGATATATATACTCTATACGCAATCGTTGGTATCCTAGAGCACAGACAGATCACTTATAGACTATTAGGGAAACACAGAAAGTAAACAGCGAAGGGCTCTCCGCATGTGAAACTACATGGGACCCATATCCCTCGCCCAATATTAGACACATTTCGCATAAGTCATCAATCAAGACAGACCAGCTGCCACCGTACCGTACACAAGATCACTCATCATCCTCATCCGGATCATACAGATCCAAATCCAACGTAGCCTTGGGCTTCGCCGGCGGCCTAGCACTCCCACTCCCACCAACAGTAGTCGTCGCTGAAGCAGCAGACGAGCCCGCCGCCGCCGCCGCCCTGGCCGCCTCATCCGCATGCCTAGCCTGCTCCGCGACCTCCGGCCCCGGCGCGGCAGCCACCGGCGCCGCGACGCCCAACCCCTCCGCCTCGCGAATCATGCGCTCCACCTCCGCCTCAACCTGGAAACCCGGCCGCCCCTCCGCCGCCACCAACTGGATCTGACCCATCAGGCCCATGCGGATGCGATCCTCCATCGGATACGGCAACATATACACCTGCCGCGCCAACTGCGCGCTCTCGTCCAACCACGAGGTCGCCCCTTTGGTCACCTCGGCCACCGGCTCAGCATCAGCGGGAGCAGGAGCAGTGGCATCCCCGGCTCCATTCGCGCCGCCAGCCCCAGCTCCCGCCCCCATCCCCCCCATCTCCGCATCCTGCGCCGACCCCCTCCGCGCCGCAACCCGTTCCTCAACCCCAGCAGCCGCATCCGCTGCCGCCTGATGATTATACTTGCTGATGCGCCGCGCAAAGTCCAGGAGCAGCTTGTAATCCACCTCCTTCACGCCGCGTAGCTTCGTCTTCTTCCCAGCCCCTAATCCATCCGTGCCCTGCATCTCCGTATCCCCATCCCCCTCCTCCCACCCCGCCTCAGAATCCAGATCAGTATCATCCTCCTCGTCCGAATCACTCTCTGAATCGGAATCCCCACAAACCCCCCGAACCACCCCCTCGTACTCCACGACCTCGCGCACGATCCCCCGGACCTTCTCCTCGAGGGCCTGCGCCTCCGCGCGCAGCCCCAGCAGACGCGCGTAGTTGCGCTGGTGCACGCGCAGCACGTCGATCGTGGACGTGAGGGCGTCGTCGGCGGCGAGGAGGGAGAGGGCAGCGGCCGGGGCGCCGGAGGCGGTTGGCGAGGTCGTCAGCGTGGTGAGGAGGGTGTGCAGGGCCGATTCGAGGGTGGAGAGGGTGGTGTGGGCTTGAGTGTTCATTTTGCTGTCTTCGTGGGGGATGTTCGCGGGGAGGTGTTTTGGTTGGGTTGTGGGGCTGTGTTCGTGGATGGCTTGAGTAGTGGTGGTGGTGGTGTTTATTGAGGCATTGGTTTCAGGTGTATTCCGTGTGGTTGGAGTTGGTGAGTGGAGAAAGGTAGGTTGGTGGGGATTGAGGTTGAGTTTTGGTGGTGGTGGTGGTGATGCTTGCTTGGCAGCTGGAGCTTGGGCTTGGCTGAAGCTGGACGGGAGCTGGGGATTGTTCCGGGTGGAGGCACGTGAGAGGTGCGGGTGGGTCACGTGGTGTGGTTCTCCGCTGCAGGCTGGCGATGGCCCGAACAAACAACTAGCACACACCACTGGCGCAACTTGCGTCTACTTATGACCACCTCCTTGCTTTGCTTCGGGCTAGCATTAAGCAACGGCGACCGGCGTGTGCCACACAGTGGTGGCAACGGGTTAGCTCCGTGACGGAGTAGCAGATGCACATTACGCGAGAGCGCCACTCTATCCAGGGCCGTATGTCCAGTCACTACTTGATTGATATTTTCGCCGCATCGTAGGAGGAGGTCGACGGTGGCGCTTGGGTCTGCATCCGGCCTGTCCATGGATCTCGCCGCCATACAAAAGATGTCAACCTGTCGGGGCCGGGAGAGACGAGTGTGAGACCCCGGATCAATCAGAACTGCACTATCTCCACTCGGCCGGCGTTGGCCGCCACGCAGAAAGCTTCCTCACAGGCCATGCTGGAGAGAATCTCCGGGAGGAGCAGGTCGTCCCATCGCTGCTGTCGCAGGAGAAACTCAAAGACCGCTCGTCCGCCTCCAATGGCTTGGTGAATGAAACTGGCACGGCCCATGAGCAGCGGCAAGTCAAACTCGCGGTCCAACAGCATCTGCACCAGTGCAGTCCGACCCGAGCCCAGAACCGCGGCTGCGACTGTCGTTTTTCCCACACTCATCCCATCAGGGCTAGCCCCAGCTTCCAGCAGGCATCGGAATATTTCCTCGGACGGAATGGCCACCATAAGAGCAGGATTGCAGGTTCAATGGTAGACGTCTTCGTCGTTCGATTGGCTCCCGCCTCGAGTAACAGTTCAATGATGGGCTGGTAACCCCCGTGAATTGCTTGAAGAAGTGCATTCTGTCTAACCACCTGATTCACGTGTGGCTCGCGAATGATCATCGCAGGGTTTTGAACGACGGACATCTGCCGAGTTATGATCGCCTCTCTCGATGGCTGAGCGCCACGCTCAAACAGCAACTCCACAACGGCTGTGTGGCCTCGGTTCGCCGCTAAGGAGCTGTGAGAGAGCCATTGAGTGAACCCTGTACAGACCGGTTCACAGCGTTCGCATGGCAGCCAGAATTTTCCAGAAACCCCTGGACAGCAGCGAAGTCCCCTCGTGCAGCGGCAACACATAGCATCGCACTTAGATTTGTGCCGAGCTGAGCGTAGCCCTGAGGCTGCGCCAGAAGGAGGTCAACCACAGCCGGGTGCCTGCTTCTAGCGGCGCACACAAGAGGGTGTAATGGTCTCGTTCAGACTCGGCAGGCTATCCATCACGCCGTCCGCATTGATGAGACACCGCACGCATTCGAGATAGCCATGGTGAGCAGCTTCGGAGATGGGCGGCGCGGTTCCACTGTAAGATCCGGCGTTGGGATCAGCACCCCGACTCAAAAGGAACTCCACCACCTCGTGATGACCGGTTCTCGCCGCATGCGCCAAGGGGGTTTGGTCGTCGTTGTCGCGAGTCTCGAGGTTCGCGCCCGCATCGACCAGGCAGCGGACCACGGGGAGACGGCCCATCTCCGCGACGCCGATCAGCGGCGTCCTGCGCAACCCGTCGGCCGGGAAATCGACATCGCCCTTCCGCGGCAGGTAGTCCAGGAGCATGCGGGCCAGCGGCTCATGGCCGCGTTTCGCCGCAATCGCCATGAGACTCATGGTCTGCGCAGGGGAGGACGAGTAGTCCCGGTGAAGGGGGTTTCACCCAGTCGCGGGCCTGACGCAGATCGACCCCGTGCTCGCGCAGGAGTCGTACGATATCTTTCTGGCTCTCGTAGATTGCTAACGCTACTGGTCGCCAGTCCCTGTGCGGGTCGCATTCGTGGGGGGACGCGCCTGCGTCCAGGATCAGCTTGACAGTTTTTACAGTGATGCGCGATTCTTCACGCTAGCGCCGTGCTGTCCCCATGGCGCACATTGTATCCGTAGAGCCAGGGGTTCCGGACTTTGTGTAAATGCTTGTTGGTACAGGCGAGTGCGTTGATCTCGCGGTCATATTCAAGCAGGTCCCCGATGATCTCGATCAGCTCAACCGAGAGCTCCGCGATGCCCATATTTGCGAGTCGAGTAGTGATGGTGATATCGAGCCTGACGTGTGTAGATGGGTGAAAATGGGACTGGGATACCCGCGATCCGTGTGCTCGAAGGCCTGTGGGCTGGATTGTGGTTGAATATCTCTCAAATAAAGTAACGCAGCTACAAAGGAATTATTCTCGGTCCACTCTATCGTTAACAATGGAGCACAGGGACACTGCGCATCCGACGCAGGGAACAATGAGAGGCTGTTGAGGTTGCGAAAGAGCATGAGGAAATCCTCCTTTCCAGAATTCTGGATTGGTGTCCGAGCCACAGTGATGCTCTTAGGAAAGTCGAGCTTTTGCAATGGGAGGATCATATAGCTCTTTTGCTTGTGACTGCGATGGTCTGGACCAAAAACAGGATGAGGTGTCTGAAGGCCGCCATCTCGGTTGAAATGGCTACATAAAGAAGGCGCTGGATACCACGGGTCAGGTGACAATCGCTCACTACTCTTCGACACCGACATAAGTCCGCTTCCGGCTGGATCCTTGCTCTGATAATTTGCCATTTAGTTCGGGTTTTCTCTGAATGACGACCCAGATGCTATCATGACTATTTTGTATGTTTTCTGAGGGCTTGACCTAGACTAGTACGACTACCGGTGATACATAGCTCAAACCAGACAAGTTTAACGAAGAAACCTATAGCTGCTCAATAGCTCATCAATGCCTCAATCTGTGATGGACTTCAAATCGCCAGCGGAGAAGGTTAGGTTTGCATACTATAGTGGGTCATCTTAAAGAGACTAGTAATAACACAATACCACGCAACTCCACAGCCCTGAACGCCATATGCGTCTTACTCATCCTGCAAAGATCCGCTTAAGTTCTTCCGGTGTTGAGACGACAAAAACAAGATGATTTGATCGGAACATCCGCTCGAGCCAACGCCATCCTAAGCTGTAACCCAAGAATGCGCGCCTCAGATTCACGACCCAGTCTCACAAGACACTCGTGGTACCCATGCAACGACCACACATTATTCGGATGCTGTTTGGCTCGCGGTAAGGAGTCATCCACCCCCAGATCCGCGGCATAAACGTTCGCCGCCTCTTCCACAAACCCTTGCTCCAACAGCAAAGCGCCATGAACATGGCGGATGGGCTGCATCCACCCCCATGGCTCGTCATATGGAAGTTTATCATAAAGACTGGTGGCATGGCTCAAATGCTGGAATGCCTTGGAAATATTGCCACGGCGGTACTCCAGCTCCCCGTCGAGCATGGCCTGTGCGATGGCTAGAATGTCACGACAAGTGTTGTTGTGCAGGGTGCGCGTTGGTGGAACTCGCTGGAATGCTTTCTGGAAAAGTTCCTGTTCCTTACTGGCCTCGTCGATTTCTCCCAGTGCAGCCAAGGCGACAGCTTTACCGTAGTGTATCACGGCGGTAGTCACGCAGTATAATTCCTGGTCCTGTGGGAGTTTGATCGCGATGATGTCTCCCCAGCGCCCGAAGCGGATTAAGACATGCACGCGCATCGGCACAAACGACTCCAAGAACATGGCCATCGGGGGATGTGGCGTGCGTAATATCTCCTCGGAGAGTGATTTTTCCAGCTTGATGGCAGTGTTCAGTGCGACCTTGAACTGCCCCGCGAGCATAGCTGCATAGATCAGGAAGTGGTAATTGTGGGATCTGTACATCGTATAGATACCCTGAGGCCGAGACAGGGCAAGATGTTTCTCATCAGCCCTCACTGCATCGGAGTTGGAGATGATAGCTCGCTGATAGTCCCCGCAGAGGATATCTATGTGAGTCGGCATATGATGAAGATGACCCGAGTCGGGAACCAACCCACGGAGATGATCAGCGATTTGCAACACCGCCTCCGGCTGGCTGGACATCTCCATGAGATGGATGTACACATGCAATAAACCTGGGTGTGCATAGCCGCCGTCTTCATCCAAAGCGCGGTGGAGAACATCTTTAGCCTCCAATGTACATGACCCTGCTGTCGGATGTCCGGTGTGCAAGTCCCAGAGCCGCCATGGCGTTAAGTTAATGAGGCTGTCAGCATATAGTGCAGTGACATCCAGGTCACCTGGGAATCTCTCATAGACGACCCGCATTGCCTCCGCATAGGCTCTGCTCCATGACTGGAGCTCCTGTGGGTCCTTCGGCGCATGTTTCTGAGGAAAGCGGGCTTGAAGGGCTCGAATGAGACCTTGCTCGACGGGCGTCGCAGCTTCACTGTTCTCCAAGGCCTGGGTGAGCGCAGAGTGTGTGCGGCCCACAACCATCTCCAGTGCCTGGGGAGGGAAAGCCTCCCACGACATGTTATAGTTTGGCCCGAGCGCAAACGCTAGTCCCCAGTATGCCATGGCACATGTTGGGTCGTGCGCGATCGCCTGATTGAAGCATTCGGCGGCCTGCTCGTGGTTGAAAGCATAGCACCAGGTAAGGCCACGGTCGAACCAGACCTGAGCATCCCTGCTCGCAGTGGTGACTGATCGATGGAAGGATCCAAGGTCATAGTATGGGGTATCCGCGGAAATAGCGATGGTCTGTCTGTTGAGATACTGGGCCATGTTGGTGGATAATTCACATTGTGTCAACCTAGCTCAGTGATTGCAATGCGACAGGTGGCAGGGAGAAGAGACAACGGTTGTCTGATTATAACTAGCCAGCCAGAAAGACATGTTAGTCATCGAACCGTCATCTTGTGATCCGTGACATCAAGACATGGACGCGCGGGATGGAACCAAGACAAAGAAACGGGTTGTACGAAGACAACAGGCCATCGAATGTTTTATCCTGCAGGTAGAAAGTCGTAATGGCCGATGCGATCTGGGGTTTGAAGTCCGAAAACGAGGAGAAAAAACTCCGAGAAGAGAGCCAGCGTTCCATCAATCTCACTACAGAACACCGCAACCATGCTCAGTACAGCTCAAATAGAGAGGTACTAAGACAGATATACCAATGCATCTGTAAGCGGAACGTAGCAGCAAACGAGAAGTAAAGGAGGGGCAACGGGGCAGGTAAGTTTAGCCGAGCAATGGGGGACAAGCTAAGAGTGGGGATTGTGCAGCAGGAATACGAGGGAGAAGTGGACTTGTGGGAGAGGAAGTTAAAGCTGAATAAAGTCTCATTCTCGTGACTTTTGCCGACAAGGGACGGGAAGGGTCTAGCCTCTCTGCCAGTTTGCTCGCTTGTCAATTGGACTGTCACTGACTGCACTGTCACATCCGTCAATGCCCGAATCCCCAACCCCATCAGCCCATAATTACACTTTTCAGACCATTGCTCTTCCTTTTCTTCAACCCAGAAAAAGCTTTTACCTAGAATTAAGGTATAACTAGAGCCAGAGGATCTCAGGTCGATCATGGTTATCTGAGCCGAGTGCCCTGTCATCTGCTAGTGGCCTGGCCTGCTCCCGCCAAGATCCTCCGCGTCTGCTTGGCGGGCGCACTACTCCGCGAGCTACCTGCAGTGGGAGACTGTTTTTGGAAACTGGTGTCACTCCAATTTGCTCATCGTGCAATCTGTCTGTTGATTCCTAAGAATTAGATAATGATTAATTTGTGATTGCAATCCTTCATCATGGTGAAAAGATGAGTGGTGGCCCCATCGACTGGTTGCCAGTGCAAGCAACAGAACACCAAGTGGGTCCGTTCTACGAGTTGCAGCCTGCAGGAGAATCGTCAACGTTTCTATCTGACAAGCAACGAGCCTCAATGCGCAACCTGACAAGCATCTACTCTCCCTTGCAAGACACCTTCTTGCAGACTCGAAACGGTGAATACCTACCTCTTGGAGGTTGCTTCAGCCTCTTCTCATGCCACAACTGCGACGCGGAACCATCACGAACAGGAGCGAGCTATAGTTCGTGATGGACAACCCGCCGTAAGCTGAGCTGACTAGATGGATGGGGGACTATATTCCACCACTTATCTTCATCCGGCTAGTCAGGCTGTAGATCGCGCCGAAGCGAACCTGTTCTCAACTTCTCACCTGCAGGATGGAGGATATACGGAGCCCCGGTGCATACGTAAGTCTCCTTCAATAGTGCCATGAAGATAACGAACGATGCTCCATCGACCTCAGCTGAGAACGAGAGGGAAACATCCACTGCCTTGCTCACGGAAACAGGACGCGTGTAGCAGCATCAGGGCGAGAGAAAAAGCTATATAAGGGCGGTCGTTGACCCTCGAGAAGACCTCGAAAGATATCCAGATATCACATATCAACAACTCCAGCCCAAATCCACTCTATAAACCATCCATCCCATCCAAACCACCTCAGCCCTTCAAGATGATGACCAAGGTTCGCAATCACCCTCCCCGATCGTCTTCACCCCTCTATCCGAAGCCCCCCTGCCACCCTCGATCTCAGCCCTACTAACCCTCAACTCAGACCCTCGCCCTCGTCGCCACCACCCTCGCCGTGGCTGTCACCGCCAACCCCACCGTGGGCTACGCGGGCTACTTCTACGAGAACTGCACCACCCCCAGCATCGACGCGGGCAACGCCTACGCGGGCTCGTGCCTGAACGTCGAGAACTTCCCCATCAAGTCGTTCACCGCATACGTCGAGTCCGGCAGCTGCGCCGACGGCACCTCGGCCGTGCTGCACACCTACACGGCCTCGGGCTGCGACGAGTCCACCCTGTTCGAGACCGTCAGCGTTGACACCGAGAAGCAGTGCTTCGAGGCGGATGTGACCCTGGTCAGCATCAAGTCGGAGTGTGTTTAGAATTCGGACTGCATGCGATGATTGCGGGGAGTATGTATCTAGACTTGTTGAGCAGTTGAATGTGATGATGTCGATGATGTCGATGATGAAGAGGTGCATATATGCCAAGTAAATTGTATGTTGGGCGGTGGGACGGCTCAAGGAGATAAGCTATGGTCGATAGCTTGGCGTTGGGGTGCTCGCTGCTTGGTGTTTGCCTGAGGTACTGTCGCTCTCGCTTGATACTGGTTGGTTGGTTACTAAGTATGTGCCTGAGGAATCGGGCTACCGAGTAATGTGCCTGGCATTAGAGTCGACTCTAGTCAGCCATCAATAAATACCTAGATATACTTCAAGGTTCTTCGATTTCAATGCCAATCACAGAGTCATAAAAATCTTTGTTGGTACAACTCATGCTTATTCTACCAGACTAAACCAGTATGCCACCGTCCTCCCGGAGCACCAACCCAGAATACATCGAATAGCATAGAAGGGCCAGATTCCAGATCTGCATTACTTTTCCCTACTCAATTATGACAACAATTTCCGCGTCCGGATTCTCAGCCGTATGCTGGGGCTTCAAAGAACGAAACTTCTCCTGCATTCCCCTCAATCCAATCCAAGACCCGATAATCAGAGCTAACCCCTCAGTCCAATTATATCAGATAGCACCTACCTCAACTCCCATGCATAAAATCAAAAGCAAACTATCATTCAACCTGAACTGGAACAAACCAACCACCTACCAATTCCAGGATTCTATCCACTTCAACCCCACCGTTCTCACACCTCACAATCCACATCTATAAGTACGAACACAGATCTACTCGTACATCCTGATCTCGGTCGAAGGGTCTCAAAACTCAAGACCGAACAAGTACGTAGTCTCTACAACCGTGCCCGCAACTGGAAAAAAAAGAGTGCCACACGCGATCAGCGGAGCAGAGAAACAACTGCCACTGCCCTGTTTCCCCCCTGCTCGAAACCCCCACACTCTTACCCTCTAGGATCATAAAAACCGGGAAATGCAAGACATGCGATATCATATGTCTTGGATAAACTCTTCCTGCAAGATATATCGAGAAAACGATCGTCGGGGGAGTACAACTTGTCTTAAACCAAGATTCCACTGCTGATCGATGTGGTTGGCAGAAGCCTGGGAAGGTGGTAGGGTTCGGCGGGTGGATCCGATGTATGGAAAAGTGGTTCGCACGAAAATTCTCCGTGCTCACCCCCCCCCCAAAAAGTCCTATCCACATCGGATACCCCCGGTGCGAAAGTGGCAAAAGACAAAAAGTATTGACCGACGCAGGGCTCGAACCTGCAATCTCTTGATTCGTAGTCAAGCGCCTTACCATTGGGCCAGCCGGCCTTGTTGATAATATGACATAATTATAAAGCTCATATTCACTTCTGAGGATGTGTTCGCTTTCATTCATGTGCGTATGCTAGTTAACAGTAAACATGCTACATTGGATATCTTCATAAACAGGACAGTAAGGAAATAGAAGGGAGTGGAACGTGAGGCAGGAAGGGAATGTGGATTAATCGCGGGGAAGATTGGCTTCGGGATCGGAGTCGCTGTATCGCTCCATCAGCGCCTCCTTCTCCGAGAGGGGCTCCTCTTCTTCGACCGTGATGACGGGGATTTGGGGCCGGCGGCTGTCCTGTGCCCAGAAGTAGACAGAGATGATCATCCGACCAAGGAGGAATCCAATGACGCAGGCGACGCCTCCAGCCACGACGCCTAGAAGAGCAGGGAAGATGATGGCGCGGATCTGTCGCATGACGCCCCGCTCGCGGCCGCTCCAGAAGAACTGTCCGTTGTGGCTCGTGCGGAAGACGGGAGGGTACTTGGTCGAAGCCGACGTCTCGTGCGAGTTTACAGTCGCGGCAGGAACCGGGGAGTCGTGGGGGTGGGGGCGGGCTTGGTCGTGGTCGTGCTCGTGCTGGCCGTGGGAGAAGGGGGTCGTCTTCAGGCAGTCAGTTACCGCTTCCTTGGCGTTGTTGACATAGGACTCGACCTTGGACTTCCACTCCTTCATGCGCCAGATCTTGTTGCCGTGGCCGTGCTCGCGGCTGGAGTTGGGGTCGATCACGGTGATCTGGAGGTTGTCGGCGGTGTCACGGACTAAGCCGATTGCAACGGCGTGGTCGGTGACGGGACGGCCGTGCAGGTCGAAGAGGCGGAGCTTCAGGTGGTAGATATCGCCCACGGGAGCACCAGGGTGAGATGGGAGTGGTCGGACATCCAGAGCGTAGGCGACGGAGACGGATTGCTTGTTGCCGTCCCATTTGCGGTCCACGGAGAACTGCATCGGCACGGACGCGGGGAAGAGGGGTTGTTTGTTGGCCAGCAAGACGCCATTTTGCGTGGAGAAATCAATAGTCTAGACATGGTCAGTTTGAGATTCGAGTTGTTTTCCGGGGAGGATTAACATACAAGGTGTGCAAGGGGGTCGAGTGCTTCGTTGCAGCTGGAGTCGGAGAAAGCACATGGAACGGCAGGCAAGTTTATCTGGTGGGCGCTGGCCGAGCGGGGGGAACTGATGTAGGAGTAAGGCACGGCAGCAGCGGCAGCACAGCTGCTGAGGCAGAGAGCGCCTGTCACGGACAGGTGGCGAAGCAACATGGTTGATTGTAGATCGTTTGATGATTTAGAAAGAGAAGGTGATGGTGGTTGGTGTTGGCTACTTGGTAAGTTGTATAGTGGTAGGTTGGTGTGATAATATGGCGGCGGTGATGGTGGTAAGTGGTGGTGGTGGTGGTGGTGTAGTAGTGATGCAAGGGAACGAATGTTTGACCAGGTCCCAGAGGGAAAGTAGAGGGAACGACAGAATGTTTATAGGATGCAAGACCGGAAGAAACGACAGAGCCAAGGCTGGAAAAATCATGCAGGGTGCTGTGAGCCGGGAAGAGGCATATAAAAGCGAGCAGAAAGCGACCAAGCAAACGCTAAGATTTGGCCCAGCGGGGAAAGCAAGACAAAGGCACAGCAGGAAGAAGCAGACGAGGGGGCGAAACGGGAATTATTCTGGGTCAATGCAGGCCAAGTTGATGGAGTGGAGTCAGAATTCCGAGGACTCAAAAGTAGAGTTAAGTTAGTGGAAGTAATGGAAGTTAAGTTGTGAGTTAGGTAATTAAGTTGTTGTTGTTGTTGTTGGTGTTTACTGCCACAATGAAATTAAGAGTATTTTGGTGATGGTTCTTCGGCTTACTGTTCTGGGTGCGGAAGAAGTGAAGGCTCTCCGTACTGTAGACAGGCGGCTTCCAACCATCCTCCATTCCTCCACCCATTCACCCGCCCCAACAAATAAACACTGCCTCAACTCGTTGGTTTCACTACTCTACCTTCTCTTCCTTGATCTTGGGGGCCAGGGACACTTTCATTTCTTCCACCTGCGCAAATTACTTGTGCAACCGGTTCCTGCTGCTTGTGTCACCGCAGTTGAGCGCAATGGCAATCCCTTGGGTTTGAAACAACCCCCATGGGCGGTTCTCGGAGGGTATTTGGCACCCGAGGATGGAGTATCTACTCTGACTGTATACCTACAGCACGCACTTGGACAAGTCCGGCAAAGTTAGAGACACAGAGCAGAGACAGACACCCTGACAACCAGCCAGCACAGCCATTCGCCCCCTCCCTCCTCTCAGGCTCTCACACTAATTAAATGCGCTATTATTAAGTATAGACCCTTTTTCCCTTTGGGCTTAGCCGTCCGTGTTTTAGTGCCTGTCGCTCTCCACTTTTCCATTGTCCGCGGACACCGGCGAGCTGTGCTATTTCATTCCTTCTTCTGCTAAGCTCTGCCAGCGCTGCCCCCCTCTGCCAATGATCAATCCAGCTGCACCTGGTCGCCCCCACGGGCCATTCAGGCTCTCACTTTCCTCTCCCTCCATTCATGGGTCATTGGAAGCTTAGCGATGAGGTTATCGCCCGGGGATCAGTTTAGCTGTGGATTCACTTTTTCTCCCCTCGGACCTCTCTATCTTCCGACCCAGACAGAGCACCCAAGGACTCACTCTTCAGAGGTCTCAGACAAACGGCTGCCTAATTTTGGACAAATCGGCGTTCCCTAATCTTGCTACTTGTCGTTCGATATGGGCAGACCGTCCATCTCCACCCCTCAGACACCTTACCAATAAGCCTCCGTCTGTCACTTCGACCGGCCGCCTCCGTTCGGCTACCGTGGACGAAGCCTTCGGGATTCTACTCTTCGGGGAAAATGGACAATCACCCAGCCCATCAGCGTGCGCTTGAAAGGTGCAATCGGACCCTGCGATTGGCACATCATGGCTCCGGGACATTTTCTTCGGCTCCCTCTTTGGCAATTCGAGCTGTCTTATTTGACAATCCCTGTATGACGCAGGGCATAGGCGATTATCGTATTCTCAAGATTTAAGGTTATGGGAAAACATCATCTCTCATAGCCTCATAGAGTCATTAGGCGACCCCGAAATGGTCGGTGGCTTGGGCGATTGGACCTGATGTCCATAAGTTCCGTGCCGGCCAACTCATCGGGCGCCATCCCCACTGTCAACTGGAGCAGGGTCGCAGCGTCACGGACAAATGCACTTATCCATTCTAGTGCTGCAAATCACTGGAAGCTAAGGCAACTCCGATGGGGGAAGTAAAAAAATGTGCCTGAGCTAACGTGCTGAAGGTATGGACCATTGGACCAGAAGTTGAGAGGGTTTTTTTTCTCTATGGAGTACCAAACTCCAATCTTTCTTTACCCTCAAGCTGATTACGGTTCACCCTTGAAACAGTTTAGCTCACTTCATTGGTTATTTTTAGTGCTGAGTCAGTCCGCCGAATGTTCCACCCAAAGGGCAATTCCAGGCAGACAAAAAAAAAAAGCAAATTTCGAGCTTATACATTGTTTATCCAGAGGCTGAACTACATTAGACGATGTGGTCAATTAGCGACGTCGGAACATACGCTTGCATCATCTATGCGATATCTCACGTGCTTATGGCTGCAACGGCAAGCAAACTTGAACGCGGTTCTGATGCGCGCATTCCACTACCGGAAGACTTACCCCTGACTGAGATCACGGATCCGGCCCGTCGGCAGAAACTCGCCCTGTGACTTGTGACTTGGGAAAATATAGCCACCCGAAGCTCCACTGCGCGGGTGGTGAGCCTTTCGGTCATGTTCGAACCACAATGACACTGACAGAGATTTTCAGCACCGGCGGCTGGTGGCAATGATGCCCGCTAGCGCTCCAATCTGCCCCCGATCATCCATTCAAGCATGGCGCACGATCCCACGTGGGTCATATAGGGGGTTCCCTCGCCGAATTGCCTTCCTTCTCATTGGAGATGGACTTTTTGGGCGAACTCATTCGGCTGCCATAGACACTACCTCATGCGACCAACGTATAGTTCTAAAAAAACTAGTGATGCGGCTGGATGTCCACCATGTCAGTCCATGCAAGGGTTCGCAATGGCGTCCTCCTCAGGAACCATGTTCGCAGGTCACCTATACAGTATTGAACTATAGTTCCAACCGTGAGCCCCCAAAAAAGGGATCCCTGTTTCACCACCATCCATCGTTCTTCTTTCAAAACCGCCCCCAAAGCCTAAGGATTGCCAGAGTTTCTTTCAAACATGGCCCCTTTCCCAAGGCGCACCGGATGCCAAGTGTTGGCGGTGTTCGATACGAGCGGTTCCGCGCTCGGATAGTTCGAGTTCACTTTCCCCCTTGCGTGCGATCAGCCGGTGATATTCCACCACGTCTGGCATCGATCCATGTGCACCGGATCTGGGACGCTTGATATATTACCTGCTCGGATGTTCAAGACTTGGCCCTGCGGCCAATAAGAGTTCCAGGCTATCGCATCGGCAACGGAAGAAGAGGGCTGCCCCTCTTGCACAAAAGAAACAATATAATCCTGCATGACCAAAGCAACGTCGACATCGACAACGCTTGGGTCAGGGCTTGTAGGGTCATAAAAGGTGAAGTATAGATCTTCCGAGTGCAGTCCTGGAGCCACAGCGAAACTGTACCCGTATACGGTCTCCAAGGCAGTGCTCAGGTACAGGTTCTTGCATCGGAAGAAAGCGTCGCTGATTGTCAGAGTCAACCTTCCAAGCGCATCGCTATAACCTAGAATGGCTGCTGAGGTGTTGAAGCTGGGTGGATAGAGCGTTTCGGCGATATCCTCCGCCAACTCGGGACCCAGATTCGGGAGAAAGTCGCTCAGGATGGTCGAATAGGCCGAGCTGTTCACTCCTGCCGGTGGAGTGAAGATGAGGCCTTCGTTGGAGGCATGGCCTGTCATTATGCGAAGATCCTGCCATTCGAAGTCGGGGTCGAGCAAGATGTTACTCGGTAGGTTTTTGATGAGTGATCCATCCACGACCGGTCCATAAGTGAAGGTTCCGTAGACGGGGGTGTTCACGATTTGATCAGCATTGGCCGCAATCAACTGATCCGATGGAAGAGATCGTGCTTCTTCAATGGATGAGACATTCAGCAGTTCGAGGAATGCGTCTCGCGCTGACGTTTGCTGGTTTACCGTCAAGGGATACCACATTGGACTTTGGATTATGGCCTGGCGAAAGGGGATGTCTCTTGCGTCCCTGTTGCCTCCATAAGCGGCCAGCTGATGAACGATAGATCCTGCACCAGCCGACTGGCCCATGACGGTGATGCGATCTGGATCTCCACCAAACATGTCGATATATCGCTTCACCCACTTCAGTGCGAGATTTTGGTCGTAGAGACCAGCATTAGCAGTGGTTCCATTGCCATCCGACAACCAGCCGAAAGCTCCTAGCTGTAGAAGTTAGCATCGTCGTCGAGCCCCTCGGTTCAAGAAAGGGACTTACCCGATAATTGATTGCAACATAAACAATCCCATCCTCGTCGAGCATACTGCGTTGCATCAAACCCAAGGGGTTCTGCTCCGACTTGTCGCCAGAGATATATCCCCCACCATCAATCCAGACCAGGACCGGAGCCAGCCCATTGCCTTGTTTCTGCTTCTGCTGAAGAGTTTTCTGCTCAAAAATTGCCTTGGGAACAACAACATCCAAGAACAGGCAGTCTTCAGTCACTCTCTCGTCGCCCCCTATCGACCCGGCGAAGGGAGAATATTCCCTCGCGGGACTTGATGCTGCTCCCCCTTCTACTGATGCTGATGGCGAAACTGCAGCCGATGCAGAAGACAACACCTCGGCCACAAACCCGGGCATAACCTCCTCCTCCCACTTCAACGTAGCCTGCGGACACACCCTGCCCTGTGCTCCGTTCTGCACTACCGACCGGTTTACCTGAGCTGGGGGGATCGATGGTCGGAAGCGAAGGGACCCCATCGGTGGCGCAGCGTAGCGGATATTGCTGAAGTTGTAAGTTTGCGTTTGTTCCTGGAAATCGGTTAGGACCGGGTATTTCTGCGTCTAGGGATCGAGGTGGGACATACATCCAGAGAGAAAGCCTGATGGAGCTCGTACCCCAGATCTACGATGGGGAGGTTCGTTTTTGTTGATGCTGATGTTGTTAGTGGTGGTGGTGGTGGTGGTGGTGGTGTTGCTGCTGCTCCTACTATCCCTAAGTAGAGGATAGATTGGAGGAGTAGGGGGGTTGTGACGTGCATTTTCCTTGTCTGAGGGAGGGGGCAAGTTGTTTCATTTCTCGGGTGGGTTGGTGTGTTCTGGTGGGTTGATTGAGGATTTTAATTTCTCTCGTGGGGAGGGCTCCACATATCATATTATATAGGATCCTCTAATCTGAGATGATTTCCGTAGGCAGGGGCAGAAACGATCAATCAATATGCAATCAATTCGGATGGTGGATCGATAGTCTTGTAGCCGGGAACGGATGTGGACTTTCCGGATTCGGAAGCGACGTATACAGGCCGCGGATAGAAGTCGAACCCCAACAAGGGATGGCCGGCGGCGCCCCGAGGGACTGGAATGTGACGGGCCGCAACGGCGTCCGTCTCGTATCTTTCCTTCCTTACTTCGTAGTTTCCGGTTCACTGATTGCCGGGGACGAGGGGAGAAGAAGGATCCGTGATACCCCATCCCACTGGTTAATTGATAGTTTCTGCTTCACCGAATAGAAGAGACCAACGCAGAGAGGATCATAGCTAGATTACCTGCACTGAATCATATACTAGATCCGCTTCACCTCAGACTTTCACTCCATGACCTGTATACAACCGCTGTAAGCTGCAATCCTACTCTATCCCGAACGATAGCCCAGCAGGTACAAGTCGATATTCTCAACACACCCTATCCTACACATCCTAACATACCAACCACCCCCCCCCAAAAAAAAAAAAAAAAAAAAAAAACCCCCCCAACCACCCCCCCCCCCCCCCCCCCCCCCCCCCCAAACTAGGAATCCTCCACCTCCCGAACCTCAAACCCCATCATCCCATTCGACGCCACCCCAGGATCCCCCCGCAACTTCCGCGCAGTCTCCACCCCCGCCGCCGGCACCCGGTACTCCCATCTCCTCCCCGCCGCCAGCTTCTCCCCCTCGCCCTCCCCCGCAGGCACCGCATACGGAAAAGGGAGATACTCCGGCAACAGCCCCAACTGCCGCAGCACAGTCGCCTGATCCCAGGCGATATGCTCATGATACAGCCGATCACCGCGGATATTAACGACGGCGGTGAAGGGGACGCGGAGCGGGCGGCCGGTGGGCGGGATGCCAGGGACCAGCCAGTCGACGACTGTGTCGTGCGTCAAACAAAAAATAAACTCGTCGACGACGCGGTCCACGCCGACGGTGCGGCTGATCAGTTCGAGGGACGTGTCCGCCGGGTTGGTGAAGATGAAGTGCCGCTCGTAGAAGCGGGTTAGGGCCGGGCGGCCGGTTCCGCCTGTCATCTGTTGGCCATCATCATCGTCAGCATTATGGTGTTAGTGTGGTGTTGGTTTTCCAGCCAGTCAGTCGCTAACGGCGTCAACCCACCCCATCCACATCCTTCCTAGGGGGGGAAAGGGGGAAAGGGAAAGGGAACATACAGTCGGAATATGATTCACATACGGCTCCTGCACCATCGTCGCCATGGTCCTCTCGACCGACCGGTCCCCGAACTCGTGGTGCGTGTGCTCCTCCCAGATCTGCTCGAGGTCAAAGTACGGCCCGCCCATCCGGGGCTTGAGGAAGGTCAGGGACCGCGTGTGCGCGACCCCCGCGGCGCTGGGCGTGAAGTCCGCGTGGCCTGGGATGATGAACCCGGGCGAGGGGGTGTCGGGGTAGTGGTGGATCTTCGTGGTGTTAGTACTCTCTGGGAGGGTTTGTCCCGCGGGGAGGTGGAAGAGAGCTGGGAGGGTGGTGGGTGGATTCGCCCATTGGCTGAAGTAGATTGCTGCCACGGGGACTGGCGTTTCGGGGGTGCGAGCTGTAAGGGATTGTTGGAGGAGCTGGGGGAAGGAGGGGGCGTAGTCGTGTGGGGAGCCGTAGACTTTATACCCATTAGTTCAGGCTTCGCTTTCTTTGGTTTCGCCTTGCCCTCTTAGTGCAGAGGCGACTGTTGGTAGGAGAACTCACCCAGGACCCCAAACTTATCACCGCTCCCACTGCACTGCGCGAATCCGGACAGCGCCAGTACAGCGGCGGAGATAGCATCCGCTACACCCGCCGCGTCGCCGCTGCGAGCAGCGTCGAGGGTAATCTCCACCACGGTGTAGCTCTCCTCGGCCCATTTCTGGATCGGGGCTGGGTCGAGCGTGGTGTTGTTTGCCTGGCAAGTTACCAGGTGGACGGGGCGGATGAGGAGCAGGCCTGGGCCTTCACCGCAGCGGGAGAGCGGGGGTTGAAGGGTGATGATTGGGGATACGGGGATGGGGGGAGCGGAGGGGAGGGAGGGCGAGGTTGTAGTCATTGTTGATGAATGGATTGACGTGGGACTGTATTGTACTGTGCATTTAATCATCTGGGGAAAGCTCCCTGGGACGAATGACGCTTTGATATATGAATGGCGCCCCCGCTATGTCGGATCGGATCCCGGCAAGTGCAACGGGTGACAGGTGATAAGAACGGTAAAAGCAAAACATTGAAACTGGATGCGGGGATCAGACTGATATCGATAACGCTATCAGCCTCTGGTTGGGGAGGATATCGATCTGGAGAAAAATAAAAAAGATGTGCATCATCCGTGAATCGAACACGGGCCTCATCGATGGCAACGATGAATTCTACCACTAGACCAATGATGCTAGTTGATGCGTAGAGTAAAAGAGATTGATCTTATAGGTGCACGACTAGCACGATCACAAAATCGAGTTGTACGGCTGGGGTTTACTCAACTGTGACTTGTCATGATTCAAGCGTTGATTTATTCAATATGTTTTAGTGAGTCTATTAGTCCTTGATGAGGGACTCTGCAGTATCATAGATTGTTGGGATGCTTCATCACCTTGCAGCCTAATTGTCATCAGAATAGCCAGGCCTCATCACAATGAATATATCTTGATTGCCTTGCCCGGTATTGAGACGACCAAGACCCCCCCAAGAGAAGACCTACACCCATCGCAACACCCTAAACCCGAACATCTACAAAACCTACACCAATTTATACACCAACAAAAAGAACCACCCAAGAATCTATTCCGCTACCAAGCACGGAAACAAATCCCATAAATCAAGACCATAAATCACAAACAGGGGAGACATAACATACTCCCCCCAAAAAACCACCAAAGAACAAACCGCAGCATACAGAAAAACCACAGCCATGTAAACCATAAGCCACAACCTCGCGAAGCATGAAAAATAATTCGGAAGAAGAAAATGTACCCATAAACTGCGCCAAACGCTGCCCGCGCGATGCACGAATGCGAAAGAATCTCTGCCACCTCAAGGGGGGAAACCACCATCCCATCAAGGTCTACTCCTCGCCCAAGCTATCGCGAACGCACTTGCGCACCCGCTTCTTGAATTCCTGGGGATTCTCGCGCCATAACCGCGCCGCCTCGACGTTGGCGGGACTCTCGTCGTTGGGGCTGGACAGCATGGAGATGACGGAGAGCAGGATCGTCTCGGGGGTCTGCACGGGGGACCAGCGCTCGGCGGCGGATTCGTAGCCGTATTTGTCCTCCTCTGGCGGGTGGAGGATGGAGATGCAGACGTCGCCGTTGGGGTAGACTATCCGTTCGAGTCGCGTTAGTAGCATGTCCGAGAGAAAGGGGGAGCTGCTAGCCGGGTCCGAGTGCTTGTCGGGCTCGAGGCTCGAGGCTGCGAGAAGAAAAACATACTGTTCGGGTGGAAGAGAGGAGTCTCGAACTTCATCTTCGGCGGCATGTGTGGGTAATCCGGGGGGAAGGAGAGTCGGGCGCGGAAGAAACCGCCTATTTATGACTCGGTGTTAGAGCCATGCCACTGATCAAATATTGATGATGCTAGAAGACTCACCGCCGTAAAGCTTGACATCATCGGAGATCATGAGCATCACCTCCCACTCGAAGACGTTGCTGTCCACCAATCCGCAGCTGATGCCCGGAATATCCTTGTCGGATTGCATCTGCTGCAGCTGCCGTGACAGCATGCGACCGGCGGCGGTGGTGGCCATGGCGTTGACGTGGAGGGGAAAAGAGGGGGCGGCGGGGGGAAGGGAAGCAAAGGAGGGGATTGCGAGGGGTGGAACGAGGTGGAACGGGACCGTGAGAGGGATGAGAGGGGTGTGTAGCGGCGAGAGAAGCACGCGGGGCTTCAGTGGCTCTAAGAAGAGTACGCTCGTACGGCAAGAAAAGGTGAAAGTCTCACAGAAGAGAAGAGAGAATGGGAGGAAAGTGACTCTGTATAGTCTACCTGGGGGAAGAGGATCGACAAACGGACTGACTGGTCAGAGGAGAAATATTGATGGATCCAAGGCGGTGTGCTCGAAAGGGAGAGTGGGGTGGCGGGGCCGCCAGACGATAAGACATTTCATCCCCCGATAGCCTCCCCTTCACTGGCTCGATCGCCCTAGGTGGCGTAAGGGAACTGCCTGTCTACGTAGTGATGGAAGGATGTATCATTCTTCGCAAATGCCGGACAAGGCAGCTCTTCTCTTGCCCAAGGTACTCACCGCACATGCGTGACCACGCTCTTGTCATGTTATTTTGGTGTCGACGTCAGCGATTTGATCCTACCCCGGACTACAATTCAAAGCTTTAATTGATTTCAGACCGACGCATGCATGTGAGGTCCATTCCACTATTGAGACCGTGCTGATAGATACAAAGAGTGGAGGGCTCAACTGATGTTGAAACAGTGAAACAGAATTTATTCACATATATAGAACGGAGACACGTAGTCCAAATGACTGGAGGGGGGGTGATCGTAAAGGTGGAGGTAGAGCAAAACGTCAATCTGCTTAAGCGTTGTTTCCAGGAAACCCGTAAGTCACAGCTCCGGCGAGGATCTGGCCGGTGAGCAGCATCGTGAAGAACATGGCCACGCCGGCCTCGATAGCAACAGCCTTGCACATCGACTTCACGAAACGGGTCAGTGCAGGGCGATCGAGGGTCTTCCAAGCATCGGAGATGCCGAGCTTACCACTGCCACCCAGGATGGCAGGCTGCACCTTGCCGCCGTAGGAGCGGTCGAAAGGCACAATAGCCTCATCCTCTTCAGGAAGCATGGAAGCAGCCACGCGAAGGAAGATGGCCCGCGCAGGAATGGAAGCCACAAACGACACCACGGTGGGCAGAAGGAGGAGACCATAAATGGTCCAGATAGCCTTGGTGAAAGAAGGATCGGTAGGGGTGAAGGAGTTCACATCCTTAAGTCCGTCAAAGCCGCCAAAGGCATCGATGAGGAAAAGGGGACCGTACAGGCCGGCGCCAGTGACGGCATGCTCGAAGGCCGCAACGGGAGCGATCCGCTTCCACGTCTGGAAGCCCCCAATGCGCTGGTAGAAGCGCTTGGGGGAGGGCTCCGAGATGACAATGTGGACCCACGCGAGCTGGAGGTTGGCCACCAGAACGCCGCTGACAACGTACATAATGTAATGAGGAAGGAACGCGGCGGCAGAAAAGGGCACCAGGGAGTATACAGCCGACTGAGCAAAGCCGTATGCCAAGTACATGCTCAACCCGCGGAAACGGGACCAGGGACCGGCCCGGGCGCGAAGATGACGGATGGTAGTGCATAACTTGTTGGTGATGGGCTGCAAGCGGGTCTCGATCTCAGGCTCGGTCGCATCGGCGGGCTTGTTCGGGTCGAAGTCGGTATCGATGCGGACGTAGATATCAGGGTTCGTGTCTTCCACAATAGCGAGGGTAGGAATCAGCTGCCCGTAGGTGTACTCGACCTAAAATAGATAAACATTAGAATGACGCGACAGTTTAAATCACCCTGGTGGAATGCTTACCGAAAGAAGAATGGCAATGAAAGCAAGGACGGTGAAGATGAAGAAAGCCGACAACCACCCCGCCAAATGGATGGTTGGCTGGCTCTGGGAGGGCTGCTTGGACTGGTAGTCCACAGCAGCCTCCACTCCTCGACGAAGGAGGGAAGAGATAGCCATGGTGGGTGATGAAATCAGTGGGACTAAAACGTTGGATGAAGGAACGGTGATGGGAAGATTGTTTTGACAAGTTTGATAGCGAAAGACGAACAGTTGGATGATGGGATGGATGGTGGAGTGAGGAAAGACAAAGAATTATAAGCCGGGGGAGGGAAAGGGAAAGGTGGGCGAGATTCAAGGTTAGTTCATTTCGAGGGGGTGCCTGGAGGCTGCCACAACCTGAAGGATCAGGCAGCCATCCAGTCACAGGCAGTAACGCGGCTGAGCAGCCTATCAGTGGTTTGCCCAGGTTGGCTAGTCTAATATTAGTGCGGCCGATGTGGGCCGATACGATGGAGAAGTTCAGGAGTTTGAGATGTATTCTTAGCAGCCGATGATTGCCAATTGTCTTCTGAGAACAGATTCATAGAGAAACTTTAATCTTTATTTAATATATCGATAATCTATTGTATTGTCCTGATTGATGTACTCATTATTCAGACCCTTGATAAAGCAGACACCTTTACCGACTGCTCGGTGCGATGCAGGGTTACTTCAAGCAGTGGTTTCAGCCACTTACTAAACAACGGTCGTGCACTAATCGCCCACCTACCATTCGGTTCAGCTAGCATCCCTCGAGAGTATAGGCAATCTCCTTGTAACTCTCAAGGTATGCAAAAAATCGTGCATTGCTCATGACAGACATCATCGTCACAGAAAAGAAAAAGCTAATATACAGTATCATACACATCGCCCAGACTGCTCACTTGAAGAACTCAAACCTCGCTATAGAGTCATCATCGTTGTCATCATCATCATCGTCGTCGTAACTATAAAGCCCAACCAGGGGCTATCTCAAACCATAACACCAGTAACCCACCGCGCCGCGGCCCTCACAATGCCCTCCACGATATCCATCTCCGCCTCGTCGCGGGGCGCATACACCATGACCCAGCCCTGCGGCACGGCCGGCAGGGGAAACCGCTGGCCCCAGCCCTTCTCGATGACCTCGCGCGCGTCGACATCGCTCAGCCACACGTGCAGACTGTTCTCGGCCGGGTGCATGTGCGCGATCTCGTAGCTGAGGATGCGGTCGCCCGCCAGCGGGTTGAGGGTGGGCAGATTGCGGCGCGCGTACAGGCCGTCCGTGGTACGGCCCTCGGTGTGCGAGGGCATCAGGTCGAAGAGCTCCGGGTGGGCGGTGGCCAGGTCGCGGACGAGGGCGCGCAGCCGCGCCTGCACGGACGGGTCGATGGGCTCCGGGTACTGGCGCTGCGGGAGCGTCCGCGGCATCATGCGTGGGCGCGGCCCCGAGCGGAGCGGGAGGGTGCCCGTGGGTAGGTAGGAGGGCCCCGTCTTTTGCAGCGGGGCCGGATCGCGGAGGTTGTTATTCTTGGAGAGGGCGCGTCGAGCCCGGAGTTTTGACATGCGCATGTATCCGCTACATTGTTTGTCAGTGTCAGTCTCTGTAGAGAAAAGGCAGAGGGTGGATGGAGCCATTTTTAAGGGAGGGAGGGAGGGACTTACGCCCAGGTCGGCGGAGTCCCGCCCGTGCCAAAGGCTTTCCATTCTCGGAAGTCGTTGACTGTCCTATACACCGCAACGCATACCCCGTTAGCGCCTTGGACCATAGACCGCTGAGACCAGGCTTGTAGAGTGATTGTTCTGAAATAAAAATAGGGTCGTTTCATTCAAGGTACCAAACAAGGCCAATGATCGCGGTCGCACACAGCCCTGTGACCACCGGATTGGTTTTCAAGGTTTCGAAGACATACTTGGATGAAGTGGGTAGCGCTGCCATGATTTCCGTATGCGAACAGGGAAGAAGACTAAGGTATGGGCGAGTCTGGAGTCAAGAGACAGAGCGATGGGATCGGTGAGATTGATGACTGACGTCAACTGCTGGCTTGTTTTCCTTGCTGGAAGGCTTGAATTTTCCTACTCCAAGGGTTCAACTTCAGGCTCATTTTAATAGCATCCATTGTGTTGGTAGCTTAGAGCTCTGTTCGTCTTCGCTGATGGTGGACATACGCAATTGACCTCATGCCAGCGTCATGAATGGCATGGAACGCCATCGGAGAAATGAAAGGGTTCGCCACAGTGAGGGTAAAGTGAGGTGACCGAAGTATGGGGAGCTCATACACATAACGCAGTTAGCACAGTAGCACAACTCATTCACTTAGTCAGATCCTCGATTTGAGGGGAGGCGATATGCATCGATGGGAGTGGTTGGGGTATGAGGTATGTGGATCGGAGAAACATTGTTGAGAGGTGAAGATATGATGAAGAATGATGCTGATGGGGGGCTAGAACGGGCGGCGATCGTCCATAGTTCCTGAATGACGTTATCCTCGCCTCGACGGTTGCAACAACTGGCAAATGAACGCATCGTATCCCATGCCCACTGCAGTCCTTCGAGAATCAATCGAAGCCGAGCTTCAGTGCGGCATGACCCGGGGTATAAACTGCCAATTTGCTCTTGACTAGGGCCACAAAGCTGCTGAGGTGACTTCCACGATTCAAGCTGGTAAACACACAATTTCTCCAAGTCGTAGGTCGTGCAAGAATCAGATGTCAAATATGCATGCAATCAGTCATAGCCGGTCGTCCACTGTTTGTTGTTGGGAGGCAAATGCCCCTGCTGGGAAGAGCGGGGACCTGATAATAATGGCTTTGTTCAGCTCGGTGCTCATGTGGGGCCGGTCTATTTGACGGTTGCATACCGAATCTGCAAGTCATCGTGGTGACATTCCTTGGAACCATTAAGGTCGCTTCGCGAAGCCGACTCGAATCATTTTACTTGGTGGCTCTTTCGTATATGCTCAAATCTTAATGCACAGACATCTGGAGTCATAAGACCCTGAGATCTTTGCATGCACATATCGCAAATCGTAATAATGGCATAGTCCCGAGAAGCTGCGTAGAAGAATATCACAAGAATGCGAAGGAAGCAGAATTGAAAGAATGTATTGATTCAAGAAGCTAATGACAAGTCCTTCATACCATTAATCCATCCGCCCTGCTCCAACCCCTGTGGCCAGAGCAAGAGACTGGCACATTATCTACTAGTCATTATCGCATGACCCGTCATATTAGAATATACAAGCCGCATTAGAAACATCACAAGTCATAAACCATAATAGTGAGATACACCCGAGTCATAGTTGTGCTTCGATGCTGGACGCGAACGCAGCCAAGATTAAGCGACCAACCTATCGTAATCGTTCATTTAGATGAGAAGCATGGCAGCAAGTCCGAAAGCACCGAGAGCACCGCTACTGGCAACGTTCATCTGAGAGGCAGCGCCGGTGGAGGTCGAGGAGCTTGCGGGGGCGGTGCCGGTGCCAGTGGAGGAGCTGCCAGAAGAGCCGCTGCCGGAGCTGCCGGTGGAAGAAGATCCGGTGCCAGAAGCCGAAGAGCCAGTGCTGCTGAGAGTAGCAGTGCTCAGCGTCGTGCTGGTGATGGCACTAGTGATGGTGGTCTTGGTCTAGGTATGGTCAGCATACTAGCTCGCGAGATAGGGGACAAGAGTGTACTCACGGTTCCAGCAGAAGTAGTGGATGCGCCACTGGTGGTACCAGAGTTGGTTCCAGTAGTCACGGTGGTGGTGGTAGCCGCACCCGTGCCGCTAGAGGTGCCACTGCCACTGGAGGTCGAAGCAGAGTTGGTCGAGGCGCCCGCAACACCAGTGGTGGTTCCGGAGGCAGTGCCAGAGGCAGTTCCGGTGGCAGATGAACCAGTGCTAGAGCCGCCTGTAGAGGGAAGGTTAGTATCTTTCGAGTCAAAAAGCACACGCAGTGTTGCTGATTGGGTCACATACTGGTCGAGCTAGGGCAAGAAGCCAGAGCCGTAGACAGCACAGCAGCAGCGTTGTCACCAGGGCAGGCCTGAGCGGTGCAGTCACGGATACCATAGCTGTAGTTGACGTTGTTACACAAGCAGCTGAGATCGCCGCTAGAGCAACCCAACTCGGAAGCCTTGTTGTTCATGTTGTTGACGCACATTTGCTAGAACGCGAATAAGTTAGTCGTCATCGATCAGCACTTGTTGCTGTCGGGTAAACATACTGCGCAGTCGCTAACAGAGATGGCAGCATTGGCAAGGTTGGCAGCAGCCAACAGCACCATGGAAAGCGAGAAAGTCTTCATCTTGATGAGATAGAGAGCTGGCACGCGCAAAGAATGAGGATAGATTAGAGAAGCGAAGTGAGGCGAACAAGAGGGGGTATCAACGAAGCGATTGACGCGGAGCACGAAGACGAGTGTGTGTTGTGGAACGGAACGATGGTTGATGTGGAAGGTAGAAGGAAAAGAAGTGTGAGGCAACGAGGGGGGGGGGAAGATGAGCCGATTTAAGTTATGAGGAGGTGGGAAAGAGCGCGCAAATCATTCATCGCCTGAAGTGCTTTCCTTTTCTTTCTTTCTGTTGTTGGCTGTATCGAGACTGCTTTTTTTTTTATTTTTTTCCCTTTCTTTTTTTATGGTTTACCCGCTGCGTTGATCCCTAATTTCCACTCTTGTTTGTCCACTTAGTTTCCTTTCCAATTTTGATTTTATTTCATTTTTTCTTCTTTCTACCTAGCATCAGTCTAGGACTAACTAACACGATCGTCACTGGCTGATGAATGGTTGTTTTTCAGGCAGCTGTCCAGCCAACGTGGCTGAGGACAGCTTCACGGTCACGGTCACGGTGCCGGGTGAAGTCATGGAGTCAAGATCTCCACTCAAGCTAGCCCTATCGTTCTTGATCCCTACGTAGCAACAGCCTGTTAGATTGACTGCCGTGGCTCAGTAGAAGCTCCTGGCTAGCCCTACAATGCCCTCATAGGTTGATTGTGAAGGAAGATGCATTAGTTTACTGTAACCAGTGACTATCACGAGTGCCAGAATCAACAGCGCTGCAGATGCGCCCAGATGGGGTTCCGGGAAAAGGGACTGCTGCTGTGGCTGGGAGGGTTGTGATCAACCCAGACCCAGACGGCGAACTCCACCCATCATCGACAACTCGAGCTTCATTGGTCTACCTCACTTTATCTGGACGGTCTGCTCACCGAATTTTCTAAGTTATCATTTGGGATTACTTCTTCGGGGCCATTGACTGGCTTTGGAAATGGCCGATGGTTCAATTGTTGAAGCTCTGAGCGGGTGTTTCTCTGATCGGAGAGATTTGTGTAGGAATGACGGCACAATGAGAGATGGGCTGTCCTACCAACTACGTCAGAGTCGATGCCACTGCATGCTGGGTACCCAAGATTTGACTAGGGATACTCTACTAGTAGGGTTTTGCTGGTGGTCTCTGCTGGCTGGTTAAGACCGACAGGATGGATGCAGGGGATCGTCTCTGCCGATCCTTATTGGGCCCTTTGGCAATCAGCCCACCGCTGATGTGGCTGACCGTCGGCTGCCTAGCCACTTTGGGATGTGGATGGTGGATGCAAAAACAAATGAGGGGAACCGGGCACCGCACGGCACTCTTTTGCAGTGTCGCTTGAATCGCTTCCAGCAGCTGTGGGGAAGTGTTGCTGAATTTTCCACCACCACCAGCTCGAAGTCTCGAACTTTATCTCTGGCCAGTCGGTCGCTAACCATGGACCGACACGGGATCTATCGAGCATTCGCCCAGACCATCCATGATTAGCTTCGGCTGCCGCGAAAAATAGAAGATAGGTAACCAGCCACCTGTGTTTACTTCTCTCAAGTTGCCTGAACCTTGAGATCCTGTGGTGCAGGAGGGGTATGTTAGGGACTAGACTGCGTCGCAGAACCAAGGTCATCCTGGATAAGAAAATTGCTGGAGCACTGGAGCTGGAGCACTGGTCGTGGAGCACTGGTGGAGGGCTCCCATCGAGTGGTCGAAGCATGGTCCAAACAAAAATCGGGTCTTTTCCACTAGCGATCCAAATACTCCGCTCGCGAGAGAAAGAAGCTTCCAATGCGGTCAGTCAATGTCAATTGCTTTTGTGTGTGGCGGTGCAGTTGCTGTTATTGCTTTTCCTCTTTTCCTCTTTGGGATCAGCCCCGGAGCTCGACCGAGAGAAGAAATGACGTCATCTCTTCTGAGAAGGAAGAGGGAAAAGAGTGCCAGGTGAGGGCCAGCACTGCTTCAGGCTGTAAGGGATTATTCCCGTTGTCATCACCATTAACATCACTCTCATGTCACCCTCTTAATCAATATCCTGGCTGACTGCCAGGAATGTGGCTTCACGCTCATTTCTGATCGTTGCACATGCGAGGGCCACCCCTGACGCTACCTTGGGACCCATGATTATGCATCACAGCGAACAAGAAGATCCAGGGAGTATGACTTCAGAGAACATGGGCAGAAGTTTCTTTGGACCCTAGCAGCCCCTTGACCCCCTGAGCTTAGAACTTTATTTGACTCTAAAATTTAAGGGAGTAGCTGATCTGCTAGGGCTGACTGACCACATGCAGCTGCATCATCTTGCATTTCCCAAACCTACCATTGGATATACATGGCGCTTTCTAGTTTCTACTATGTACTTAAGCAGCAAATTGGCAGGAGTCTCATTACATGCCCGGTGCCTTGATCTGAGGCAATTTTGTTCGCTCCGTCATCTCATGCGACAAAAGAGAGAGACCGAATCAAGGATGACCCAATCTTTGCATCAACCTCGTATCAGTTTGTGCACCTCACGATCGTAAGACAGAATGATCAAGGCTCATGACATTACAGAAACCTGATAGCTCATGAATGATCTCCACAATTACACAATATTGACAATATTTGCGCAGAATCAGACACGTCCGAGCGCCGCTATCATGAAAAACAACCCCCACAGAAACATTAATCATGAGATGAGAACTCTACTTGCCTACTCCGTACTCATACTAGTGTTCTTGATGGAAGGCAGCAGCATTCTCACCGGCTATCCTGCCGAAGACGACACACTCTAGGAGGGAAGAACCTCCTAGACGATTCTGGCCGTGAAGTCCGCCCGTGATCTCGCCTGCAGCCCAGAGGCCTTGGATAGGAGCACCGTCCTTGTCCAGCACCTGGCTCTGCTCGTTGATCACGACTCCACCCATGGTGAAGTGAACAACAGGCGTGACATTGCCCACGTAGACCACCGAATCGGAACTCATGTCCTTCAAGGTCCAATTCCCAAACGCGGTCCGCCCGAACACGTCCGGCGTCTTCCCCGACACCACATCGGCATAGCCCTGGAGCGTGTCGCGGATGGAAGGGAGCGCAAGCGCCAACTCGCCGACCGTGGTCTTCCGCATCAGCCCCTTCCACAGGTAAAAATCGAGATGCGTCTTCGACGCCGCCGCCGCCCCTTCGTCCATCAGCAGCGTGACATCCCACTGGCGCAGACCGGTCCCCTCCAGCGGACTCGCGCTCGCCATGACCGCGGCGGTGACTTGCTCGCGCGTCGTCAATTCATCGACAAAGCGCTTCCCCTGACCATCCAGCAATATACCCCCCTCACCTCGCAGCGCCTCGGCAGCGAGAAACTTCACCCGGGCCGAGCGATCCTTCGCATCCACGAACCCCGTCGGATGCACCTGAACCTGCTCCATATCGACGACCGCAGCCCCCACCGCCTCCAGCAGCGGCTGCGTGCCTTCGCGCGCGTCATTCGTCGACGGGATCCCCGCTAGATCCGGCCGGTACTTCTCCAACAACCCATGCGTATCACCGGCAAAGCCGCCCGTGGCGAACACCAACGGCCCATACAACGTCTCAGTCCTGTTATCCCCCTCCTGCCCCGCGACCTCCACCCCCAGCATCCCTTCTTTCCCCTCCTCCTGGCCTTCTTTCACTTTAACCACCCTCGTGACCCTTGCCTCCGTCCGCAACTGAAACAGTGGCTCCCGATCCAACGACTCCAACAGCGCACTCACGATCGCAAACCCAGGCGGCTTCTGGCCGGCGCCGCCGCGGTGCGTGCGCGCGCGACTGTGGCCGCCCAACTGCGCCACGGTGCTCAGATCGACGCCCTGCTCGTCGGCGAGCCAGTCGACCGCCTCCGCCGAGGAGGTGACCAGCGTGGTGATGAGTGTCTCGCGCCGGGCGCGCTCCGCGTCGACGGAGGTGGCGAGCGGGCGGCCGGCGGAGCGGCGCGTGTCGGCGAGGAAGATGTCCGCGGCGTCGTTTTGGAGTGGGGGCTGGAAGCGCGTGGGCGCGCCGTTGATGCCGGACGAGGCCTTGATGCTGTTGCCCCCGGGTTTGGCGGCGCGCTCCAGCATGACGACGGGGATGCGGTGCGCAATCAGCTGCGTGGTCGCGCAGAGGCCGGCGAGGCCGGAGCCGATCACTATGACGGCTTGTTCGGGGGACATTGGTGGCTTGAGTTGTGGAATTTGCGTAGTGGTGTAAGGAAAGAGACGAGCTTGTGGAAGAGGGTGGGTGTGGATGGGTGGGATGTTAATTGTAGAAGGTGGTGAGATGATGATGATGGGGATCATACGGTGTGGTTCCCCGCATCGCCGGATAGGCCCTGTATCACACCACTGCACTTGGGAAATCGTACCGTGGACCACAGTCTTGTTTTGCCGGGATGACCCGTGGTATAGGGGGTAGTAAGCTTTGATCGGGAGTTTTATTCTGATTCCAAGGACTCAGTTGACTATTGATGGAGATGAGTGCTGATTGGGTGGGGGTGTCTATCTATACAATGATAGGGCCAAGTTCAATCCATGATAGAGAGGGGTATATCCAAAACAACCATTGTCGAATCCAATCAGCTGAAAAGGAAGAAAGAAAACCCCCAACACCACAACCTGTCATAGAGTATCAAGACCTCACTCTTCCAGAAGGGTCTCACTGTAGGATTTCAGGTTATGCATATGCGGAGTCCTCAGAAAACTCTACTAATAAGCAAGTGGTCGCCCATGGGCAAACCCGTACAAAGCCAATCAATATGCACGGTGTACCCGGCACATATTGTAATTTAAGTATAAGGTCTAAAGTGTGAAATAGCGTGATGAACGAATAGCTCTTGCGAGGCCTAAGGTGTCAATGTATCGCCTTAAGGTGGTGTTGCTAATCTCTCTAATTCGCGAGGCAGCCGCTTGCTCGCTTAGTTGTCACATGACGTATGCCTGAGGCCTGCTATATAGATTTCCCTTCGCGGAGTATACGCGAAGGTTGGAAGGGCTGGTTGGGCCCTTACAATATAACAGTTAACTACAGTTAACTGTTCTATTTAGCTGTTGATGTACTTTTATATCTTAATCCAACTGCCAGGTTATAGTCATGCTATGGTTAAGGTATAACAGTTAGGTTAAGCCAGTCTACCTTTTAATCGGTAGATATAAACAGTTAAAGTGATAGTTAGAGTTTGATCCAATTTTAACTATACAGTCAAAAATCTTTCATATCTTGACTTAGCCGCCAGATTATGGTTAAATTAAGGTTAAGGTATATAACAGTCAGGTTAAGCCACTTTATTTCTAATATTATTGCATTTTGCAGATTTGAACAGGGAGAGTATTTTGTAGGTCCCTGCAATGAGTCGGCGCAGGGGCCCCGCAAGGCACCCAGCAATAGCCAATATCCGAGTTAAAGTCCCACCTGGCGACTAATGAGCGGCTGGAGCCTTCGCTTGCATGGAGGAATGCGATAGCGATTCGTCGGCACCGCAATACCCGGGCTAAGCAACCGAGCCCTCCGTAGTTTAGCTAGTTTTGGCGGTACTTTATTGCGCAAAAGACGCCAACCCGCTCCTGCAACCTATGTTATGCATCCAAAGTTTTGAGACCGCACAGATTTTGCACCTGGGAGGCCTCAAGAGACCTGCAATGACCCCTACTAATCCTGCTGATGGTTCCCAACCCGTGACTTACGCCCACGGCCGTATCATCGCCCGCTACCGGGTGATCGTGGGGTCTTGCCGCAGCCCGGCCATACATTGACCTCACGATGCGGCATTGGCCGGGGTCTAGCGCATGCGCGGTATCCAACATCATTTGCTCGCATTACCGTGGCTTACGGCCGTGATTCATCGATTGGGTGCAACCACACCCGAGAGGCTGACAATGACGACGAATGCGAGGTCGAGACGTTTGTGAGCAAGCGGCTGAGAGCACTTAAATTGGCGACTTCAGGGATTGTGCAATGTAACATCCAATGAGGTGTCAGATGTGGCAGATGAAGCAGAGCAGACACGCAATCATTCGACAAGGTGGAGGACAGTGCGTCGGGATGAGAGCACGGGTGGGGCCGAGAAAGAAAGGGACCAGAGGGGGGAAGCATCGCTAAGCTTTGGAAAGGTCATTGGAGAATAACCTAAATAAGTCGCAATCTCCTTTGTATCGTGTGCACAACACAGACTTTACCTCGTTCAATATAGAAGAATTGCTTCGCGCTGAGTATGCATCGTTGGCACTATACTGCATTCTTGCTGCTGTATCTCTAGGAATCAACATTGTATTTCTCTTCTTTTGGCGACAACACAAATGGAGTTTTAAGGTTCTGCATTTATGCGCCATTATTGGATGGTCCGGTACACTCTTCTTGTGCGTTCGATCTGCTTCTGCAAACTTGGATATTAGGAACTAATTGCTCACTGTTATCTACAGGTATGAGCTGTTTAATTGTGCAGTGAGTGGCTTGACGGTGTCAGGCCCCACTACACACTTATCTTTATCTTTCTGGTACATAGGGCAGATTCTGGCCGTTTTTTTCAAGATGTTTCGACTTGCATCCTTTTCTATATCTTCTACCACATTGTTGACTACTTTTTGCTTGGATACGGTGGATCATTGGGCTCCATTTCAAAAACCCGCATTGTACACTGGACTTTGCTTGGCACCATTGGAGTGGTCTCATTGATCCACTGGATATTCCTTGCAATTGTACTAGGATATGGCTTTTGCACTTATGTGACGTATGAGACGTGTTCAGCCGACTACATTCCTGACGGAGCGATTAGAGGTCATAATCAGATGAATGCAGCGTATAGCATTTGCATGTGGCTGTTTTCGGCAGAGATAATGAGCTGGATTATCATGGCCACGGTGAGGATGACGAGAAGACGTGGGTCTTTAAGTTTCAATGTAAGTGATCCAGTCTCGTTTTAGAAAAGGTTTTCAGTTTCCGTGGAGTTTTTCATTAATAATTCCAATAGGAGCCTAATACCCTTGCACTTCTTGGTGTCTGTCTTCTCTTCGGTCAATTTCTTATGGGTCTGATCACCGCGATTGACTGGTACTTGGTGGGTGATTGGGGCTGGGATTATTATCCGACGATGATCACCATACTCAGGTCTATATCACAAGCGCATTGCAGGGAATCTTCTATTTCGACATTTACCTGGTCATTGTGCCAATATGCTTCAAGTGGAAAACAATTGCAGAAATTGAAGGGGATCATATTGAGGACGTCACACACGTCGAGGAGTCCTCAAAGTCGACACAGTTGATAGAGCCTGCGGAATTGGAATCCCAGTCCGACCCGCGCTTGAATGAGGCACATTCAAGCATGCTTTATGAAGCTGATTCAAGGCAACTTGTCGAGGCTGATGCCCAAGCAGGATACAAGAATCCTCAATCGGCACAGGGCGCTTCAAAGGCCGAGCACCCGTTGATGTATGAGTTAAATGCCACTCCACGTCCCTGAGAAATATTTTAAGTCGTCCGATTCAACGATGCGGCACTTGTCAAAGTCAATCTGATAATAGTTAGCAATGATTTAAAAACTTCGGTCTTTCGAGGACCAACGAAAGGTGTCTTATGGCCCTTTGATTGTGGGCAATTGAAACAAGAATCCCGCTGCCATTTCCAGGATATCTTTTGAGCGCGACATTGAAGAAAGGGTGAATAAATAGCTCGCTTAGTGCCACTATTCATACGCTTACTATATTGAATCTATCGCGCAGTTTGTGAATACTTCTGAACTACTCACAGAGTACTTAGAATACTTGTATTTCGGCAATTCGTCTAGCTTCGTTGGCTGAATATCTTCGGAGGGCAACCGGGTAGGTATATCTATTAACATGACTAGTTGGATACTCCGGAAGATCATTAATATACTCAGTATACTGGGTTGTCAAAGAGACACTTTCCCCTGCGTTAAAAGAGTTACAGAGTATATCTCCTATAATGAGAATTGTTGATAAGTACTTCTTAAGCAGTTCTGAGCATACTTCAGGCGGACTTAATTCATCTTCAAAACTAGCATCAATAACATAGGATAGATCCATTTTTCTGAAAGTACTTTGAAAGTACTTGGAAGGTGCTTGGAAATTACTTTATAGATGAGATATAGCAGCGATTGAAGAAAATATAAAGTTCAAGGGTGGAATAGAGTGATATATAAAGGTTCTACAACTTTAAATGAACAAGGTTTTAAGTACAATATAAGATTTGATTTTTTTTTTTGGTTCTATAAGGACTGGTGGTGAAGTACTGTAGTAAACGAATGCCTCACGCGAAGGTTGGAAGGGCGCCCGAGGGCCCTAACAATATGAATCAGCTCGCCTGATTATGGGGATTACATAATGTTCATGGGCAAAAGTTAACAAGTTCTTTGACTTTATCTATACGACAATTCAGGGCAATTTGACTTGTGCTAAGAGCGCATCTGAAGTACCTACAGAATTGCTTGCCACTTTAGGGCCGCACCTCAGAAATACTTACCCATCCACCGTTGGAGATAAAGGTAAGCAAACTGATATTATTTGTGATCATAAATTCTATCATTGGGAGCTAGTTCGCCATTGACACCAGTCATGAATAAGGATTTGCTGGCAAACTATGGTGCTGTATATTTATTATAGAGTGTTGAACTGCGGTTTTGACTAGGTACATGAATAGTACTTATTCATGAACATATTTTATCTGAAACAGTATATCTGATGAAGCATCTAATGATTATCACCCAAACAAAGACAAATCAATCAATTCAACACTCAATCCCAATCAGCTGCTGGGGCTCACAGAGCAAGTCCACGCTCCCCCCTGGCTGATCGCGCAGATCCGATGTGGACTGCTTCTCCACACCCCAACTCCCAGGAACTCCCCTTGGATCGAATGGTAGGTTCCAACAAGGGGATATCTAGTCATGACACCCGTCGGGCGCAATACTACATTGTGTCGAATCTGATTGATTCTGCGCTGGACAATGCAGGTTCCACCACCCGTAACTAAGTGCGAGGAGCGCAGGCCCTCCAAGCTTGACATCCAGTTAGCGGGATTGATGTCTTCGCCAAACACAATCCCATCCCCCTTTCCACTTCGGATCGGCTTGAGGATATAATCTTTTTTCAGGTCAGGGTCCTTCTTGCAGGATTCGATCAACTCTTCAAGTTCAGCTGAGCCAGGGAGTATCGTATCGGCAATGCCTTTATCAAGAATCTTCGCCTGCGCATGCGTGATAATATCCCTTTCTACTAGAGAGTCGAGCTCCTGTCTGACAATCCCCAGCATTCGCTTATCGTGGACAAGTAAAATAGTACGCAAGTCGTTGAAGCACCGGAGGCTGACTTGGCGGAGCATCTCTGAACTCAGAGCACGAAGTTCCTTTTGGTAGAGCTCCAGGCCAACCTGATAGATCTCTTCCATGGTCTCTCCATCATAATAGATCACTGGTTTCACGTGCTCGGTGTTTTGGGCTTCAGTATCTCTTATCACGCAACAGAGCCGGTAACCGCCTTTGGCTTGTGAACATGGCACGAGCCTGAGATCAGCTGGCAGCACAAAACGAGGCTTGATTCCAAAACGTGTTCTGAGATACTCCACAACCATATGAATGTCAATGCCAGGTTCGTCCCCTTTGAGAAGGTGCAATGGCAAGTTGGGATCGAAAAGCCCTAGAAGGCCACCCAGCATCTGTTCCGGTTTGAAAGATTAGCTCCTGTAGAACAAAACCCTAAAGAAAGCATAGTACTATCTTCAGCTCTTACCTCGGCGGGTTCAGTAGTGCCGACTAATCCATTACCTGCATCGCAGATACCCTCCTCCTTCAGTGCCTGTTGCCCACAAGCCGCATACATCATTCCATTGAACGGAAAACGAGCGTTTATTTCACTGATTCGAAAATTTTCTATAGGGCCCGGGACACCTTTGCGGCTTTCATCTTCAATCAGAAAATCCGGTCTCCACGAGCCGCGGCAGTCACGATATGGTGGGAGGTTGCTTGGTACTTGGCTATCAATCCACTAACGGAGGAGAGATCATTTAGCATTCTATACTGTACAGCACTAGGTAGGGCAACAACATACAGATATGGTCCACTCGCAGAAATGAAAGTCCCCTAGGAAGAGGAATACAACCCCACAAAGGGAAACAAGAATCAGAAGGACTCACAGAATATGAATATTTCATTTACTTAGAGCTCAATAGTCTAAACTCCTTCGGCCCATATATTCATAGTCGCAATATCATACGCAGATGACTAAATAAAAGGATGACGACCAAATCACGAGCTGAAAATTGCGAGAATTGTATGATTACTGCCTGTGTTATACGCAGACCTAGTGAATCGAGTCCTGAATTTTTCTAAGTACCAAGGAATTGAAGATCATCTCACAAGAGACAATCTCTTGCTTCAAAATAAATGACAGAAACCCAAAAAGCCCGGATCATGCTTGAATACAGCTCCACACCTGTTGGACTTTCCTAATGCAGCGTTTTGTTCCTTTGATTTCTGGTTAACCAAGTAACGCGACGTATTGTGATCAGAGTGCTATTACATGTAAGAACTAATGCATTATCTAGTATGGAGTGGCCTATATATCCACAGTATAGATTAAATAATTTGAAGGTATTAAAATCTCATATAGCAGGAAATAGTGGATACAATCTCGAGTGTAACCTTCTTATGCACCTCACCAGTCATGATCCACATACAACTAGCGCGGTGCCTTGGCTAATATGATAATGCTTTCCGCCCAAGGGTCGTCCCGGCCCCCAAGATCATCCGCCCATCAGGGTCTCTTTCTTCGCCGGACTCATCGGCGAACCCAGGATCTCTTACACCTACCCCATCCTTCATTCCATAGGTGGATCCTTTCGTTCATTGTAAGATCTTCATTCCACTTACAGGAAACTTTGTAGTGGCATGGGGATAAGTACCTGGTTCTCCGCCCTTTTTGGTTAGGGCACAGCGCTTCCTAGTAATTTACCAAGTAGATCGCCACTGTAGCAGGCGGAACTCAGTCAGTCGATTGAATGGATCGTCTGCTTTATGGGTCCCTGAACCCAGAAGATCATTGAGCAATCTCATATTTGTGATAGAGGGAAAGTTCTGAGAAGATAAAAAAAAAAAAAAGGAATAACGAGATATGGCAATGAGGTTGGGAAGGGTGACAGAAACTTCGGACTCAATACCTAGGTACAGAGCAAAAGGATAGCTTACTGTAAGCCCATCTAAATTGGGTCGCAGGTGCCAAGGAGTACGCTATCGATCTAGCTTTCAGCTCCATCCCAGAACAGTCGCAGGGCCTACATAGTGGAAGTGGTACCAAAAATGCCAACGACCTGTAAGAAAACACCTCGGCTTGCAGGATAACAGCACCGCTGACGACAATGTAGACAAAAGTGACGATGAATCCGCGCTGCTGTCCTGATCAAGTCAATTGCTCAGCGTGTCGCGGAGCATTTGTGCAAAAATCGGGCTAACTCGTAGAAGGATAGACTATGTAAGATGTGCTCTGCCTAACCAGGAATTGGCAAAGGTGCTTGTGTGGGTCGTGCATATCAGCTAGACACGGTGGCAAATGAATTCATTTAAATTGGGAATCCAGACTAACCAATTGATACTTAGCACCAAGAGCAACGATCGTGCCATTATCATCGGTCCTAGCATGTTACCTAAACAGAATTAGTTACGTCAACCGACGCGGAGTACGCGGAGTCCCTGATTCCAGAAAAGCGAGACTAGGCAGATGATCGACACGGCCATTTTCCCAAAGATCAAACGGGTTCGGAGCTGAGCGAAAAGCGATTCCTGTAAGAGTATGGCTCATTGTGGCAAAAACGAGATCTATTGTGTGCTTGTCGGAGAAGGTGGTCTTTCTAGGAGGCTAGGAGGGAAGATGTGGGCGTGTTCGATGTGAATATTTTGAAGCAATCCCGTTCAGACCTTGCATTCTTCTATGGTCTGAACCACGACCTTCGTCGAGAATCATCCAGGATGAATACCAATAACTTCCCACTGTCAGACGTGCTTGCGGTCGCGAAGATCCATCCGTTCTACAACTCCGATGTACTTTATCCACCGGACCCTGAGCAGATCCGGGCTGCTGTGCAGTCTGGAGACTCCCAACCTAGAAAGACTACGAGTAGCAGTCTCGAGTCGCTGCCACTCACAACGAAGAAGAATCTGTACGTGTGCTCTTCACCTCATTCCCCATCAAGCCCAGTCAACTAAACTCACACCTCTCAGCTATCAGGTTGTCGAGCGATTGACCAAGGACACGAGCCCGCAAAACGAATACCGTCGCAGTGCCTATGTCAGCATCACGGGTGGTGGTTCCGGGGGTTTGCCGCTGATGTTTTTGTCGGACGCGAAAGAAAACCGGCAACAACGCGCAGCATTTGGCGATTTCCTGAGGATCTGCCGCGTGGTGGAACCGCATGATTGGATCCTGACAACGCATGCCGCGGGCTATTGGTATAGGTTCGTTTCGGCCCTCCGCGGCAGAACTAAGGGTGTTAGAGCTGACCTTGGAGCTTTCCTTCACGCTTGGGCAGGTCTCTTGACCTCATGAGTGAGATTCTAGAAAACGCAGGAGGGACGATCCTCAGCGCGGGTAATTTCATGACCCCCGATGAGGTTGTGCGCGCCCTTGAGCATTACAATATCAACGTCTTGACAGGCGATGGCAGTCAAGTCATTCAAATCGTCCACCGGATTGGAACCCTTCCTGCGGAGAAGCGCAAAGGGATCAGGTTGACGAAAGTGATCTACACCTCTGAGCCGCTGACTGACGGTCAGAGACAATACATCCGCGCGACGCTGGGCCCGGTCAAGATATGCTCTGTCTTGGGAAGCGCAGAATCCGGGCCGTACGCCCTCCATAATCCGGACCTGACCGGGGATGCCGGGCTCACAGGCTCCATGGACTTTGTCTTTGACACCCGGAGCCTTGTGGTTGAGATCCTGCCCCCTGCCGTTATGGAAAATGGCTCCCCATCGGGCTTCAAGTCCCTGCCGGAAGGTCAAGAGGGAGTTATCGTCCAGACGTCCTTGCAACGGCGGCGTAATCCCCTTGTACGTTACATCACTGGCGACCTCGCATCGGTCCACCCACTCCCCGACCTTGCACGGTCCGTGGTCCCGGAATCTGATCTCGAACACTTGCGGGTTCTCCGTTTGCGGGGTCGTGATCGTCGCTTCAGTTTCAAATGGTATGGGGTATATTTTGAATTCACCAACATTGAGAAGCTTATGCAGAGGGAGGACTTCGGGTTTCTGCAATGGCAGATCATCAAAGCAACCCATGATTCATCCCCGCAGACAGTCCTTGAGGTTAGGATTCTTCGGGAGGTAGCTAGTGAACACCTGATCGCGCTACAAGATCTCGTCTATGAACTGGAGTCTTTTTTCTTCGTGCTGCCCGAGAATCGGCATCTGTTCCGGCTGGCGTTTGTGGAAGATCTGGGTGGCTTTGAAAAGAGCGGCACGGGGAATAAAGTTATGAAATTTGTGGATCGAACACATTAGTATGTTGCGGACACGCTTCCACAGGTCGGGCACAGATGTAGTCCATGTGTAGACAAGATACTTACAAAACCATAGAAGCGTTTTCCTGTTTCGCTTTAGGTAATTCGCACTCGCCTTATTACTGCTTCCTTGTCGTGTAATAGATACTTACAGCGTGTATCTTTCCATATATCTAACACGTAACTCGTCGGGGCCTGTGGTGCACCACATTCCTCTATCCGAGATAATCAATATGATATCATTCAGCGTGTTTAATATACTTCGAAACAGGTAGTCAGATTGTCTAGTTGACAGCGTGGCCACACAAGTTCTATCTATTGCCACTAGTCAGGCTCAGTGCATGCCCCAGCAATGTAGGAGTTACTCGAAATAGTATTTATGGTTGCACATCGCTCACGAGCCATATAAACCCGGTGTTGGTAACCTGTCCTGTATGATTGTGTTATATTCTTTCAAGGCTTCCAGCAAGCATGACCTCAAAAGGCATCTCAGATAGCGATGCCCATGCGACATCACTCCCAGCAGAAAAGCTGGAGGCGAATGATGACTCGCAAGATGAGGATAGCATAGAGTACCCGACAGGTGCCAAGCTTGCCATTATTCTTGTTGCCATCTTCTTGTCTTTGATTCTTACCGGGCTGGTCTGTAAAATTCCATGGCGGCTATCCCTTCCCCTCCGGATCGCTTACCAAGGAAAGGATTAGGACTTCAACATGATAGCGACAGCATTGCCTAGCATCACCACACATTTCCAGACCATCGCCGACGCTGGTTGGTACTATTCAGCATAGTGAGCGTTCTCCCTTGTTGTTTCAAGACTGAGTAGTCAGTGGTTCTAATAACGCACATCAGCCGTTTGACCTCTTGCGCATTCCAGTTTATTTTCGGCAAGCTATACCATCTTTTCTCTGCCAAGTGCGTATTTCTTGCCTCCGTGCTCATTTTCGAACTGGGATCTTTACTCGCTGGGGTAGCGCCCACGTCTAGCGTGTTGATATTAGGGAGGGCAGTATCTGGCATTGGTTGCGCAGGTATTATTTCTGGAGTCCTGACGTTAGCTTTGCCTCCCCGATCCCTCGCTGTTTCCCGGCTCCTCTACTCCCGCATGGCATTCCAGCTGACTCGTCGAATAGCATCATAGCGCAGTGCTTCCCTCTGCGCAAACGTCCGCTATTTACTGGATTGGCAGCAGCCTTTGAGGGTGTATCTGCGGCTGTTGCCCCAATGCTTGGGGGAGCCCTGACACAAAGCATCTCCTGGAGATGGTGCTTCTACATCAACCTCCCCCTCGGAGGTCTTTCCTTCCTGTTGATCCTATTGTTCTTCCAAGATCCATTGACAACAGCGCGCAAAATGCTGCCATGGAGGGCCAAGCTTCGGCAACTTGACCTTCTCGGCGCTGGGCTTTTCGTCACCTCGGTTACCTTGCCGTTATTGGCTTTTCAGTGGGGGGGCACCACATACGCCTGGGGCAATGTTCGGATCATCGTTCTCTTCGTCTTAACTGGTGTCATCCTGGCTGCCTTTGTCTGGCACCAAAAGAGGAAGGGCGATCATGCTCTGCTCCCCGCACGAGTAATGCGGTCACGAAGTGTCTTTGCCGGAGTGTGGTTTGGCCTCTGCCTTAATTCATCTTTGTCGGTGTTTGAGTATTATGTAGGCGCCCCCAGCCGCCTCGGAAAGCTCTCTCCCTCACTCTCAATGATAACAAACTGACGGACTGTATTCTGGAACTAAGATGCCCACCTATTTTCAAGCCGTCCACGGGGTGTCTGCCACGCTATCCGGCGTGCTTTGTCTGCCGATCGTGGTGGGGCTGACTCTGTCCATTCTTGTCGGAAGTTCCCTCACGAGCGCTCTAGGATACTATACTCCCTTTATGATTGCCACAGCCGTCATCAGTCCGATTGCAGCTGGCTTGCTCACCACGTTACGAGTGGAGCAGTCTCTCGTCTCGCTTATTTTCTATCAGGCTCTTCTGGGCGTCGGCACAGGCATTGGCTTCCAGGGCCCCCAGGTGGCCGTCCAGACGGTCCTTCCCGTCGCCGATGCCCCGATTGGCATTGCGCTGATCATCTTCGCCCAGAACGTGGGGCCGGCAGTCTCCGTCTCAATTGCGCAGACTATCTTCACCAGTGAACTGGTTACCAGGCTCCGGGGAATAGTGCCGGACCTGGACGCCCAGGCACTAACCCAGATGGGGGTTTTTGAGCTACAGCAGCACGTTGCTCCGGCGGACAGGTCGCGAGTGGTCGATGGGTACGATCGAGCTTTGACCACAGCATTCTTTCTGCCGGTTGGCTTGGCTTGTGCTACGATGGTTGGTGCCTTGGCAATGGAATGGAGAAGTGTGAAAAAGTGAAGCGGTGGCGGAAGAGGGCTTCGATGCGCTAGCTGGCTTTAGATATATGTGCAGAACACTGATCTGTCGTTCCTCTGGACTGACTCGCTGCTTGATAATTTTCACCGCTCGTGTCTTCATCGCCCGCATACAATCTGACGGAAGTGAAGAAATCCCGCTGCATCGTGTCCTGATACTAAACCGAAATTACCATGAACTTGGGTTAAGGATGCCGGTGGTTTCTGTCATGGTGTTCGGGGAAGACCATTGTACAACGTTGTCTAGGAAGAAGTTGCAAGATGGAGGATCCATCGGGTCATTTATGTCGGGGTAGAGAAAGTCCTGGCCGAACCATGACGGCTCAATCCCTAACGGAGCTGGGATAAGACACCGAAGACCCCTTATCTCTTATCGACAAGACAAGAACAGCACCGTCTAGTGGTGATTAGACGCGCTCTCCTCTCAATGGCATGGCCGGGCGCCATTGTATCTCGTTCCAATCATAAAAACCCACATCAGGGAAAGATGCCAATGACGAAGTGACCTTTCCGATACGTGACCTATCTGTGCTGATCACCAGTTTCTGAAGCTCTCGAATTGGGTGGTACCTCCTGGCTACTGATACGCCGTGAAAGTGCTTCTACTCTCAAGGGCACAGCACGGAAGCACTGTTGACTCGTTCAGCTTGATTCGGACTTATTCATCTGATATAAGAATGCATCCAAACTTAAATTCCGGGTATCTCTAGGTGTATCTGTATCTGTGTATATATGTCAATAAATATGAACCTCTATGCCTTCTCCGTCTGCCGTCCCTTCCGCATAGACGGAAGGAAAAACGCAGGATACACGACGGTAAGGGCGCCCACTCCCAGCGCGATCATCCTATCACACATGTTAGCCACTCTCATACAATACCAAAGCATCACCCGAGGAAGGACGACATACATCCCATCCAACACCAAGAACTCGTCTTCCTTCTGCATCAGGGGGTTCCCCCATCCACCGGCCATCTCGGGGATACTGTCAACAAGAGCATCGTTAGCAATCATCTCGACGATGCGCATCCAACAACAAGGCAAAAGGAAGCTGCCTACCGATAGATACACCGAATCAACACGGTGAAATACGCGAAGATCTCCGCATAGATAACCAGTCGAATATGCTTCACCCCATCCACGTTAAGATCACCGCCCAAACCGGGCCCGTGCCGGACGACCCGAATGAAAAACTCCAGCGCGATCAGCCCGCATACCGACATGGTCGCCACCTGAAATGCGATACCGGCGATGATGATGTCGTCTCCAACTTGCAGGAGGGTCTGGTCCGTCTTGCCGGCGGCGGCGGCGACACCACCTCCGGCCGCTTGGAGGACGAGGGACCCGACGTCACAGCTAATGAAAATCCAGGTGAAGAGGCGCGGTTTGAGGCGCGAGTACTGCGGCCCCAGCGAGAGGACGATGTGCTTGAGGGTGAGGTAGATGCCCGCGGCGACGAAGGTGGGCGCCAGCACGAGGCAGACGATCTGTAGCTTGAACGCGTTCTCGTTCCACGGATTGTAATGCATTTGTATGCGCCCGATATACCCGGCCAGCTCCATGAAGGCGCCGATGACCATTGCGATCGTCAGCGTCCAGGAGCGGAAGTAGATGCCGAATCCCAGCTGGAAGACGCCCAGGATGCCGTAGAAGATCGCAAAAAAAATGTTGCCGCCGAGGTTGGGGTAGTAGCCGTAGGTGGTTGCCTCGACGGGGCATTCTAGCGAGACTTTTTCGCAAGTGCTGTAACTCATGGTGATGGTTCTGAAGAGTTTCGCCGATTTCGAGATGTGGAACTTTCTGCTGGTTATGTCTATGTCGGAATCAAAATTTGAGATCCAACAAGAACAGAATGAGAGAATGCAAAGTTCTAACGATAACGCGATGCAGGAATAACCGTTATGATAAGCAAAAGAACGACAAAGAAGAAATGAAGAGATGGACGTGTTGTCTCCGACAAGGATTCATGCTCGTAGTCTGGAGGCCTGAGGGGGGGTCAGACCTATTTTAATACGGGGAGTTGTTTGAATTGGTTCCTTAACCCCGATTAGGTGGCGTTTTGGTGACTGGTGGACCGATATCAAGAAAAACGTGGTTAACAACCACGGTGATTGGGTCGCTTTCGTTCTCGTTCTCGTTCTCGTTATCGCAAGGCCCCACAAGCGGGGAGAGCCGATTGACTTTTTCGACCTCATCTTCGGCTAATTCAGGTCAACACGCATTAATCAGCGTTCTCGCGTCTAGGTTCCAAGGGTCAAGAATTCGTGGGAAGTAACGTGATCTCAAATGTCTTCACAAGCGGCGATTTCTGCATTAGATACCGCAACAAACGGGGCAACTGCATATGACAGCTGGGGCAGACGGCCAGTCCGTTCGAAGACCTCCGCCTCGATATGCATGGAGGCTAATTTAACCTGGGCGAATCCAACGCTTCCTCCAACTCATCAGCCATAAATCCTCATGTCGAATCCCGTCACCGTTGTTTTCTCAGAGCGACACCCTTATAATAATAGCCTAATAATACATGGACGCAGAACCGTATCCAAGAGCAAGTCATCCAACAGACATCGATCACGCCTTCTCAGTTGGACCAGCCTCTACCTCGTAACCTATATCTGTTAACTCAGTCCTGCCCATGTCCTGACATGAAAAAAAAAGACAACATACCTGACCGTCTAGGTCTGAAGGAAAGAACATAAAAGATAGCAGCCATATACATGGACACAACAATAGTCTGCCCTAGACATTCCGTCACCAGGAGTTCTGTCCATCCATTCTCGTAACCCTTCCACACTATACCAACTATATCGACAGCCCCAATCGATGCGTACCCCATCAGTGCGATGACTATGCTGTAGCTAAGCCCAGACATCCGGACGCAGAACCAGACACTGAATGCTGGCGGAGCTGCGCGGAACAAGCTGCGCCAAAAGGGAGCCCACCCCGGCGAGGGAGGAAGCGAGGACAGAATGTCTGGCATCTTATTGGATATGATATCGAGGAGTATCGGGAGAGGTCCTCGGATCATGTACTGTATGGTGACAGCAATGCCGATCCAAAAAAGTGACGACAAGACCGTCTGAAAGTTCCCCATGGCGTATTTAGGCCACAGAGCTCTTTTTCGACTTCGAGATTCTCAGTGCTCGGAAGGGATGATATAGAATGGATGATGATGGTAATCGATGCAAACTGCTGCTGCTGCCACACTGCGTATGCGAATGAAGGAGGCTGAAGGGTTTTTAATGATTTCCCACCTGCTTGTAAGGCTGATCTCCGACCATACTCCGCCGTTGAGTACCCACGGCAGTATACATAGCTGCGCTGTGCGGGGAGCTGGGACGAAACCTGACAAATCCCCATTGAAAGCTTGGCTGAGGCTCTGAGCTAAAGTCAATAGTTCAAGAGAGCCCAGGGGTTGGACAAGTTCAGCGATAAAGCATCTGATTGAATCATCGTTTACAGTCGACCCACTGCTCTCACATGTGGGTCGGCTCGCTCCTAGCGTGGGCGGGTATGGAATAACGATTCTGAGCTCACTGGCAGAATGGCTGAGCTAGAAGACAGCATACATTGAAGAAATGAACCTAGTATACTGAGGATGGATGGGGCCTCATGTGCTGAGCCTGAATTGTTTGAGCTCTGACAGTATAAGCCAATGCTGAAGGCGGGTGTCTGCGCCCATGTGATGTTGATAGGCTGTTTATTTGCGTTGCTTGACCTGTGTCGAGCAAACTTCAGGATGATCTTATGTGCTGTTTGTATTCCAGATATGAATAGCCTGAATAAAATACAAAACAAGCCGAATCAGCCTCAAGAGCCCGATGCTGATGCTGAAGTTGTAAAGAGAATCTCATACAAGCAGTGGCTGCTGGTGGCCGTAGCGGGTAAACTTCCAGAACTGCCCAGTGCCAGCGGACGGATAAGTCCGGTGCACGTGATCTCTACCGGCTTTCCCGACGTGTCGCGCTCTCTTCCCACGTGGGAGAATCACCATTGATTTGTCTTCCTCATCAACCCCGTCGAAATGGAAGATGCCGCCTCGGAGGACCCATACAAAGTCACGCAATGGCTGCGACCAGTGCAAAAAGCGCCGAGTTAAGGTAGGTTGCGTTTTTTTCCCCCATGCCTTTCGGATGTGCCTGCCAACTCATGCACTGCGCCACAACTCCGGACCTCTAATGTTTAAGTATAGTGCGATGAACAAGGCCCACCTTGTTCGAACTGTACCAGCCGCGAGCTCAAGTGTACATACTTCAAGGCTCCAATAGCTCGGAGCACTATCAATTCATCTTCTACCAGCTCTATACCTGCTTCAATCCCTTCCATCAAAGGATTATCACCCGAAATCGCAAGCCACAGCCGGACTTTGTCCCGGTATGGCAGCTCTGCTCCGCCGAAGTTTGCTAGCACACGAGAGCTGGAGTTGATGCACAAATACGCCACGGAGACCTATCAGAGTCTGAGCAATGAGCCAGTAGACCACTACACCTGGCAGACTGTCATTGCGCGAACAGCTTTCCAGCATGACTTCCTCATGAGTGGGTTGCTTGCAGTCGCCTCGTTGCATATCGCTGCCACCACGGACCCACCGGAGGCTCTGTCCTATATTGACACCGCATTGGAGTATCATGACCGGGCATTTGCTCCGTTCCGGCACGCAATAGACAACCTGACTCCTGCCAACTGCGATGCTGTCTTTGCGCACTCGGTTATTACCACAGTCATTGGCATTGCCCTGCCTCGGCTATCTTCTGACAGTCAGGAAACCAGCACGATGACCGAGAACATCATCGTCGTTTTTGAATTGCTTCATGGTGTCAGCAAAATATACACCCTCAGTCGCGACCATCTGTCCACGCAACTGGTCACTTCTCGAAAAGGATTCTGGGAAACGCAACTCTCAATCCTCGACGCCGAGACTGAGACCGCCTTCGATAGACTGACTAGCTTGAGCCACGCCATGCAGGACAGCATTACTGAAGAGCAATATCGCATAATCGATGGAGCGATCGCACTTCTGAGGCGCTGCTTCTGTAGATACAACCATGCCCGCGATATAGCATCCATTCTAGGATGGCTTGCGATGGCTAGCAAGGAGTTTGTGCATGCTTTGAGGTGTCGTCAGCCTCTTGCGCTACTCGTTCTCATGCACTGGGGAGCACTTCTAATGGAGCTTGATGGTAAAGTGTGGTGGGCAAAGAACTCGGGCAGAGCGCTGGTCTCTGAGCTACTAAGTGCTCTTCGTCCTTGTGATACACAGTGGGAGGGTGCTTTGCAGTGGCCAGAACGGAAGATCAGAGCTTAATTTCGACTGCAATCGACGCGGTCTATTCGTCAACAGCACTGCATTAGACTTTGCATGGCTTGTGCCTGCTTGGAACCGAAACCGGAGCACTATCCACAGCTACTAGACCAAAGTGAATCATCACGACGTAGCATCACGGACAGCCCGAACTAAAGCTTTACGGACCGCAACACTCGCTCCCATGCGTCTGTGGCCCGTTGCTTATTGATTCTGTCTGCATCATGTTGACATGCTGCCAAACTTAACGGACCACCCAGCTGTTTTAACCAGAATGATCGACCGCAGTCAAACAACCAATTGCGTGAACCAACCTTGACCAGGTCCGCAAGGAAACACTGCGGCGTGGTTCGATCTTTCACAAACAGTACCGTCGGTAAAGCATGTCGCATGCCTTCTGGGGCGTACGTATCCGCCAACTGCATAATTCCGTCTAGCGTCGTCTTCACATATAGCTGCGATCCAAGATGAATAACCCCTCGCGTACCCGCAACCGTGTGAAGAAGACATGCATTCGCCACAAGGTCAACCGGCATCTCATCCAACGTATTCGCGCCACTATCATAGCCCTCAGCCGCGTGCCAGGTCTGCGTTTCGCCATGCGTCATCAGAAATAGCGAGGCGAATCTCTTCAACGGGATGGAATTCTCCGGCGCATAATGCGGATATGGATCCTTGACCGCAGGACCAAAGATTGTCGGACGCACCAGTAACATGGGCAGCGTTGGGAACCGTTTCAGCATCAGCCGTTCCATCAGATACTTCGCATGGGTATATGATGACGAGAAGTGCTCGGCGTGCGCGGAACCTTCGCCTCTGAGGATTGCTGCTAGTAGCTCCTCCGGATCATCCTCCTCACCCTTTCCCCCCACTTCCACCCCAACGGAGTACAGCTTCTCCGCCACGTGCCCATCCGGCAAGAAACTATTCACATATGCCGTCGACACCTGCACGAAGAGCTTCAACCTGCGGAACCGCGCGGCGATTTTCGCCATCTCCAACGACGGGAGACAGTTGTTCTCCACCGCCTCCGCAACGTCCGCGTCCAGGGTGATTTTGGCAGCCGCGTGGATCACCAGCGTGACCTGCTGGCGCAGCTCATTCATCACCGCCACATCGATCCCAAAGTCCGGCTTCGTCATGTCCCCCACAACAAATTGAATCTTTCGGGAGTGGAGGACCGGCTGCGTCTGCACGGGCATCGCCTTCTTCCATTTCTGGATCGCGAGGTCCGGGGACCCCCGGATCAGGACGTATATCTTGTGGGTAGGGACCTGCACCGCGAGTTTGTAGAGGAGCACGGCCCCCAGCGCGCCGGTGCTCCCGGTGAGGAAGACGGTGTGTTTCTCGAATAAGGTTGCATAGCCTCTGCGTTTGATCTCTTCCTCGTGCAGTGAGGGGGTGGAAAGGAGGGCGAGGGACATCAGGGGCTTTTTTTTGATTGTGTATATCTCGTTGCGCTGTATATCGCGTAATCCGCTGTCTCTGTGATATAGCAATGTGCACTGAATAACAACTGATGCAGTATCAGCAACTTTTGGACGCCAGCAGCTTTCGCAATGCTAGAGCCCTCCTTCTGTGCATTATGCAACTACCACAATACAACGAACAGAATCCAGTGATACCTTCCTGCAACCGAGTCAGTCAAGTAAACTTTTAAAAAGAACCGAAGGGAGGTCGCACAGGCCCTTGATTCTCCATCTTGCAGAGCGACCAACCTACATAAAAGCATGTCGTAGCTACCCAGCCAGTAGCTAGTACATGTGCACGAACAGAACCAGTCCCGCGTCATTCCCTATCCTACCTATTTCTGTTTCTTTCTGTTCACATGCAAGGCCATTCAGTGTACAGTATACACACACATGCTTTGACCCCAGCCAGCCTCTTTCCCCGATGCTATACACAGAAATCAAAGTTGCTTGGCTAATGCATCCAAAGAGAGTCTCAATCCTGCCCAGACCGTTCAGCGTGACATGATCCTACATCCTAGATGTAGAGTACCCGAGTTGAACGCCCCGTAAGCCCCCCTTACTTGAATCGATGAGAAGAATCAGGCTCACATGACTTGTACAAAAGTCTAGAGAAATCACATATCTCCCCGTCATACTTATCCACATCGTATCTTCCTGGTAGCTTTTCTGAAAAGAAACCATTCGGAGGCCCGATCCAGACAATTCATCGATAAACAAGATAATTCAGCGTTTGTCCAAGTGATTTCGATATAAGGATACACCCGTGGCTCGCTCCGTGCGACCATTACGCGTTCCGTGCTGGAGGGTGAGGAGAGCTATGGTCGAGGGGGCAGGGCAGGGTCCTCACAGCTTGGTTGCATCTCATGTGAAGAGCGCACATGTGTGACGTGGCTATATGTAACATGGGGGGCTCATCCGAGGTCGACGTGGGTCGTCTTTTGTGCGTCTGGTTTCTATTCCCTTCTACCCTTCGGGTTCAGGGGTTACAGTATACCGGGCATGAGGCATATTACTCAAGGAAAACTACTTGATCGGGATCTGATGCCATGCGGTAGGAAACTCGGAACTCGGTTGCTTTGCATATATGTGTGTGTGGATAATTGAACAGGTTGCGGTCACCCTCGATTCTTATACACTCTTAGATAACTATAGTACATACTCGTCGTTACCCCTTCGGGACGACTCACTAAAAAGTAATCCAGATCATATACCTATTGGCGGACCCCGTCACGAACAGCCGCCCCAGTTGCTGAGAACATGAATGCCCCGGTTTCATCAAGCAGAAAAAAAAAACGGGCGAAAGTCAAAGGAGACATAGATACATACATACATACATCGACACATACATACAGCATCATGTGAAGTAAATTGGGAAAAAAGTCAGCGAAAACCCCTTGAGACCGGTCTAACCAGCCCTGCCCAGAGTCATCTGAAATGATTATGTATACTTTAGAAGGGAAGAAGAATTGTGAAATGGTTTAGGAAGTTTTGTTTCCACCTCCGCCGCACCAACACCGGCCGTCTCCTTCGCGCTCGACCTGAACAAGGATGTTCATGTCTTTCTCGCGAAGATAGTTGACTGTGCGTTGGCGGACGTCTTCGAGGTCAGCGCCGCGGGAAGCGATAACATGGATTACGCCGAGGAGTTTGGGGTTATGGCTGTCGTGGGAGTGATTGTGGTGGTCATGGCTGTGGGAATGGGTGTGGCTGCCGTGATCGTGGCTGTGGCCATGGGCATGATTGTGGGAGGGGGAATGAGAGTGCGAGTGAGAGTGATCACTGCCATGACCATGGCTGTGGGAGTGCGAATGGTTGTGATCATGATCATGGTCATGACAGTGACTCTGGCTATGGCCGTGGGAGTGGCTGTGACCATGATCATGGCCATGGTGGTGGTGATGACCAGAAGACTCCTTCCCTGTGTCGTCCAGCCAAAATCGAGGTACTGTGTACCCGACAACTCCTCGGAGAGTACTGACCCCGGCTAGGGCTTCGCGGACATTGTACTCCACATCAGCCGGTAATGCCAGTAACAGTGTCTTCGCTGTGCTGCTGACGAGCGGGACTGCCGAGGCAAAAATCAAGATTGCGATCAAGCACGAGGCGATGGGATCATACCCTGGCCAGCCAGAGTAGTGGACTAGAATGGTAGAGATCACCACAGCCACAGATCCCAGCGTATCGGCGAGAATATGTAAAAAGATGCCGTGCATATTTTCGTTACCATGCGAGTGTCCGTGACCGTGGTCGTGTCCATGTGCATGTCCATGGTCGAAGGCCATAATTCCGACGAGGTTCACTAGTAAACCCGCAATGCTGACAACGAGAAGCTCACCAATGCGGTGCATTTGGCTGCCAGAAGACAGTCTCTCAACCGCTTCATAGATAATTTCAATACTAATGATCCTGCATGCCGTTAGTTGTAGGTCACAGACTCAACAGTTCGCAGTGCTCACATGAGGAAGATGCCGTTGGCAAAACCTGACAGCGTGTCCACTTTTCCATAGCCGTAGGGGAACCTCGAACTCGGAGGCCATTTGCTCATGACAGCAGCACAAAGACCAACGACTAAAGCAAGGCAGTCAAAGAACATGTGAATACTATCGCTGAGCAGCCCCAGGGACCCAGTCAAGAAGCCGTATGCCAACTGCACGAGCATGAAGCTGAAGTTAAGGCTGAAAAGAGTTAGCAATGGTGAAGCATAGTAGAGTGGCACGAAAACTCACCACATGAAGTAGAAAATGCGTCGCGAATCGCTTTCTTTGAGAATACTGTACAGAAGCGGATACGATTCGCTGTGATGGAGGATAAGCTTGGTAACTTTGGAAGCATCGGCAGATGAAGGGCTGTGCTGCTCATGAGCATGCGAATGCGCAGAATGGCGCAGACTCTTTACATCATAACGGGCAGCAAGGTAGGAGACGAGTGAAACAACGATCCGAGAGACATAAATGACCTGCGCGTTGTCCTGCAGTGGAGGTGAGGAGAAGAAGGCAGCGCTACCCATCCCTAGAACGAGGCCTAGTTTATGCGGCGACTGTAGATGCGAAGGGGCAATAGCGAATAGACTGATTGCAAATGCACCAGAGGCGGCAAGGTGATAAACCATGTCAGTGACCTCAAACGAGATGTTCCCGGAAATGACAATTGTGACTAGTGTCAGAGACAAGCCTGACAAAACAGCCAATACAGAATCATTAGCTGAAGTAGCGCTTGCACCCGACTCTGATAGCGGCTTCTTGGACGATGCGGGCGTAGATAGGTCAACATCAACCGACTTGGCCCCTGAGAATGGAGGACGGAGTACAAAGACGGACACAAGCAAAGAAGCGTAACCGAAGAAAGGATGATCATCCCAGGTTGCATTCAAGCCCAAGAAACTCAACACGATGACCGCGACAAGAACAGCACCGCTTGCTTTCTTTTGACCGAATCGAAATTGGCCACTGCTGTGGGTTCCATTCCCCTGAAGGAGCGTAGGCACTCCAGAGGCTACTGCAAGAAGCAAGCTGAAAGCCACCAGGAAGCCTCCAATCTTCAGACCAGCATATATGGGCAAAGCAAGAGAAGCCGCTTGCAGAAGTGCCATCCTTGCCGTGCTTGAATTCACCGGGGGAAGTGCAGAAGCGGAGTCGGATCCTCCCCGCTGTGCCGATCGCACGATCTGTCCGCATCCATATAGTATCAGTGTAACTGCTGTCAGCATGGCGGTCTTCCGTTCGACTTGTTCTAATTTGCCGATGCTCGAGGCGGTCGCGTCGGGATCGCCTGAGATTCCTTGTTGCATCTTCCAATGCGCATGGTGTTGGTAGTACCAGGAAAGGGCAATCCATGGCAGAGCCAGGAGGGGTCCAACGATAGCATCTTGACTTCTCAAATTGTTATTACGGGCTGGGCGAGCGCGACTGGGGAACTCACATTGTATTTGGTCCAGACTCGGCTGATGCATTCAGCACTTGAGCACCAATTGGCCCTGCAGCGCTATCATTCTTCGTGTGATGTGCATGGTTGCAAGAAGAGGCGGAGTGCTCATGAGTAGATGCTTCCCAGACGCTATGATTCGATGCATGGGAGTGTGTATGGTGATGAGCATGTCCGGCAGAATCTCGAGAGTTGACATTGAGAAGTACAGGGCTGATCACAGGTTGTGGGGGCTGTTGATTTGCTGAAGACAGGTCGAAAGAGGAGGCCGAAATGGAAACTGGCCCGTGCGACCTGCGAGATGATCGCGAACGGTGACCACGAGAATGCCCAAGCCCATGGTTCGGAGGAGCTGTTTCCACGATAGATACGGGTGTCCCGGCCGACATTGTGTCTGTTTCGCTGCGCTATGCACGATCGTTGCAAGTGTCCAGCCAACAGCCGGAGGGGGTTCGTGAGAGGCCGGTGCTGGAGCCGAGGTTCCAGGAAACAGCTGCCTAGAAGCAGAACAATTGAGCTTTAAGAGCTCAGCAAAAATGATAGGTCGGAAGATGAAAGCAAAAGACGCAGCATAGCGCCCGTGCAAAGGGAATGAATGGAAGAAAAAGGAGCGACCGCGAAGGGCGCTTGTGGCGATCTTAGAACGATGATGATGATGGACGAATAGCCCCCAGATAGCGGCGCGACGATCGGCCGGCGGTGATAACGAGCGCCACGTGACCAGCTTTTCAGCTGGGGCCTATCTCGGTCGTTGCCTGACATTTCAGGAACACACGTCAAATCGAGTGTATGGAAAGAGTAATCAATCATTCCCCAATGTATTAATTTGACTTATGAGGGGATGATCCGGGGTAGGACAGATAGATAAAGCTCCAGCTAGACCGAAAGATAACCAGAGGAGAAAACGCCGAAGATACTTAATTGGTCCAGTGGCATGTAACCTATCAATGCGAGCCGCGCACCTGTTGTCAATTTGCCCGATTTGTTTATTCTGACGCGCCCGGCGTGTGTGTTTCTGTGTGTGCCGTGCCTCCGTACTCCGGTGTGGGGTTCCGTTCATCGGCCCAGGATTCCTCCTCCGGCCAGCTTGTCCCCAGAGCTCTAGATTTCTTTCTTCCATTATCGCGCAGGGTCAGGATCGATAGACATACTTCTGCTGGCTTAGCGATACATGGTTGAGACGCCTATTGATCGCGCGTCATTTATTTGATTCACTATTGCCGTGCATAATGCTGGATCATCTGTCATCGACTTCATAACCCCCTCAAGAGCTTGATCCGTCGTACATCATGCTCGCAACTCTCATCAGCATCGCCTTTTACGCATCTACAGCGCTCACGCTGGCAATCATTTTCCTCTCCCCATCAAGATATACACCCCAACTTGCCTCTGAAAGTGATGGCTCCGACAAACCAAAGACAACCGTCCAAGTTCTTGTACTAGGGGACATCGGTCGCAGCCCGCGCATGCAGTACCATGCGCTCAGCGTAGCGAGAGGCGGAGGCCAAGTGGACATCATCGGCTACCATGGTGCGCAAAGATAATCAATTGCAGTCGCATAGCTCGAAACTAATACACGGCTTCTTCAGAATCGGAAGTCCACCCCGAGATCACCGCCCACCCCCGAATTTCCATTGTCGCGCTCCCCCCGCACCCGACCTTCCTCCAAACAAGCAACAAGCTTCTCTTCCTCCTCTTCGGACCCCTCAAAGTGCTATTCCAGCTCGGCTGTCTCTGGTGGATTCTCGCCTACCGAACCAAGCCCGCCAAATGGCTTCTCGTCCAAGTCAGTCACCCCTCATAACCCACCTACCGTCCTTGCTAAACTCAACCCCCATTCCCCACGACAGAACCCCCCATCCATCCCCACCCTCGCCATCGCCACCCTCACTAGCCTCCTCCGTCAGACCAGCCTAATAATCGATTGGCACAACTTTGGCTACACGATCCTGGCCCTCAAGCTCGGCGACGCCCACCCGCTCGTCCGCCTCTCCCAGCGCTACGAGCGCTTCTTCGGCCAATACGCGACGGCGCACCTCTGCGTCACCAACGCGATGGCCACCGTCCTCGCACGAGACCTCGGGATCCGTCGTGCCCCGATCCTCCCTCTCCACGACCGGCCCGCCGACCACTTCCAGCCGATCTCCGACCCCGCCGCGCGCGCCGCCTTTCTCCGCTCCCTCCCGCAGACCGAGCCCGTGCGCCCGCTCCTCGCGACCAACGCCCTCCGCGTCCTGGTTAGCTCCACCTCCTGGACCGCGGACGAGGACTTCTCCGTGCTCATCGATGCCCTGTGCCGATACTCCGCGCTGGCGCGGCAGCAGCAGAGCAGCCCCTCAGAACTCCCCGCCATCCTGGCGATCATCACGGGCAAAGGACCCCAGAAGGAGATGTATCTCCGGCGCATTCGGGAGCTGGAAGCAGCGGGGAGGCTGGAGAAGGTGACGATCTGCACCGCGTGGCTGAGCATGGAGGACTATGCGCGCCTGCTGGCGTCGGCGTCGCTGGGCGTCAGCCTGCACACCAGCAGCAGTGGCGTGGATCTGCCCATGAAGGTCGTGGACATGTTCGGCGCCGGGTTGCCGGTGGTCGGGTGGAATCGGTTCGAGGCATGGCCCGAACTCGTGACGGAGGGGGTCAATGGGCTTGGGTTCGGGAGCTCGGAGGAGCTGGTGGGCCATCTCGTGGAGCTGTTTAAAGATGATACGAAGCTGGAACGTCTGCGGGACGGGGCTCGCAAGGAGAGTGCCCGTCGTTGGGATGATGAGTGGAATCCCGTGGCGGGGAAGCTGCTGGGGCTGTATTAGTGCCATTACCGATATAATCAATACATATAGCAATTTATTCCTTCTTCAGCGAGCGATTGGCTGAGAGCAGCATTGACTTGTTGTTAAGTATTTACTGAGCTATATACCGGCAACTAACACTATGGACGGAACTTCCCGCCGCAGAAGGTGCACGTATCGAACATGTCGAATAGCCGCTGACAAGACCGCTGGAGATCCGCGTCTGACGAGTCCATCTCGTCCTCGTTCAGATACTCTTTTCCGCAGCCAGAACAGAATTTGGACATCCCGGGGTCTTGGATAGCTAGTGACGTCAAGCCACACCGCACTGCATTCGAGAAAGGGGTTGTCAGTTTGTGATGTGCAGGATAGCATACGCTTTCTTCTGGGTGTGCTACATACCGAAGAGGTGGCCCGCGGCGCATTGCGCTTCCTGGTTCGAATACCAAGCAAGGCCGGCATCGCAGATCTCGCATCTCTCGAATAGAGGGCTGCCTGGCCCGCTGAGCTTATCGGCTGACTTGACATTCACCGTGCTCTTGGAGGTGGAACATTTGGAGATCTCCTCGGTCAGATCTGCGCCCGTGATGGTCGCGAGTCTGATGAAGACCTGGCGGGCTTGCGCCATGATCTCCTCGTTGGCGCAATCGACTATGGCCGAGCACGCTGCTGCGTATAATACTTTGCCAGACAGTGGTGACCTGTCGCCTTCTTCGTCTTGAGAATGTAGAATGTGCCGTAGGGCCGCATCGCGCCGTGCACTGGGGGCGTCAGGGCCAGAGGCAGAGTCGGGGTCCGATGTTGCTATTGGCCCGCTGGGGAGCTCGTCTGCGACTTCACCGGTGGTTGTAGAGAAGGTTACTATCACTCGGTCTTCGGCGGCTGTGCGGTATTCGATGACGTCTCCGGGGTGGAGCGTGGTAGCGCTCGCAACGATGCCTTTGCATGAGGTCAGACCCCAGATCCTGGCCACGGCGAGGCCTCCGAAATCTCGATTGAAGTCGAACTGTTCCCGCATATCGTCGATTTGATTCTTCCAGGAGGCCTTGGAGATTAGTAGATCCTGCTGTTCGGGAGAAAATTGTTTCGTTATTGCGTAGCCTCCACCTGTTCCTATATGCAGCGCGAGATTCTGAGATTCAGGCTCTCGTGTGACAGTCATGGCTTTCTCGTGTCAGCGTGGGCGAGTGTGGTTGACAGGATATCGCTCACATGATATTGGATCCCAATGCCTTGGGGCTTCGGACTGGATCTCTGTCGCCGTGTCCTCATAGAATGGTAGGTGTTGTAACTCGATTTGTGAGGCTTTCTGCTCATTTCCTTCATATGCCGAGTGAGGCATAGTAATAAGAGCGAGGCCCCCAAAGACACCTGCAGCCAAAGAAAGACTTTGCGCATTGTCCTGGTATAATGGTTAATCGAGTAATATCTCCCTGTCAGATGTGGTCTTACCAGACTGATCCATTCAATAGGACCGGTGAAACGAAAATCTTCCAGTCCTTCGCAAGATACTGAAGCGTTCTCTTCTGATTTGGCCACTGGCTCGGGAGGCAGACCCACGTCTGCTCCGTACTTGAGAGATGCTGGGTCAACTTCTAGTCTGAGGACCCGCAATTTTGTCCCGTACACAACGGCCAGATTCCCTATCGCGTGACGGGCAGTTGGGCGTTGCGCCTGATCTTCTTCTCCCGGAAAGATCCATGGGCCCCAATTCATTGACGAGACAATGGCTTTGGACTGTAGCGTAGCGGAAAAGAGCGATGATGGTTGAGCCTCAGCATAGCTCACGAAGGGATTATTCAAGGAAGTAATGGCAAGCACATCAGCTGTATACCTTGGACTTTGTACTGCTACCAAGCTTCGTACTCGGAGGAAGATCACATCCTTAGAGTCATTTGCCACTGATAACAGGTGATGGCCCCAGCGACTCTCGACGCCGGGAATTGCTAGTGATTCCGCATCTTGCTCCGCGATAGGTACTTTCAGAGGCAATGACCACGAAAAAGACCGAATGTATGATTTCCGCAGGGCCAAGCCCTCATCCTGGATCTGGGGTTGAAAGTGCAGTTTTAGGGAATCGTTGACGATGGCTACGCGCGTCCATTTCCCTTGGATCCCGACAGGCTCATAGAGGGAAAGCAGCAGATTGGAGGTGAAGACTGCGAGCACACAGCGCCGGAACTTAGCGAGTCCGGGAGGAGACCAGGCCAGACCTACCACGGTGCTAAGGGACTGCTCGCCGCCAAGCGAGAAATTGTCACGCTTCTGGGGATAGATTGTCGGCCATTCGCTTTCAGTGAAAACATTGACCCTGAACCGATTGGAATGCCAGTCGTTGATGGCTTTTTGCACAGGGCCCTGCTCCGCTTTTTCATTGGCCGTCTTGGGGGTCTGTTCGCAGTTAGGAAATCATTCGTAAAGGCTCGGTAGTGATGGGCAGGCGACTGACCAAGACCTGGACGTATTCCCCCGCACCGATGGCCAATTCCCCGTCTGCCGACCAGGCCAGGCAATCTGAGCAGGAGGGGAATAACGGTAATTCCAACGGTCCTAGCATCTTGAAACGGCGGTGGTAATCAACAACTTCTCATGATTGTGAAGAAACTTCAAAGTGTGTCAGATTTATCATAGAACATTGGGTCAATGACCGGCACTGTTTGACATCCCTTTGGTTGCTGGAATGCAGTGTCCAGCTATAGCATTGTATGGCGGGACGAATCTATAGTTGTTCCTGCTTCGGGTTAGTCCAATGTGGGCGGGAAGGAGAAAGATTGCACACTACATGCGCAATCACGTGCAGTGGGCCGAGCCTGTGGTCCGGCTGCATGCTACTTCAATCAAGCGGGCGGTGAGAGCATGAGCTCACGGGTCTGACTTCTGGATAAGCATTAGGTAATTCGAATGGCATGAGCACACCATACCTATTGTGGTTAGTTATCCAGGCTAAATCAGCGGTCAGTGAGTGACTGGTCTGACAAAACTAACAAACACTCACTGTGACGGTGCAGTAGTAGACTAGCAGCGAGGATCAACGCCCGCCATCCCATCCTCCCGCTCCGACTATCGTCCGTTCGTTCTCCTCTTTCCGAACTCCATCCGACCAATTCTCCACTGTCTTCAACTCCTCGTTGTCTTGTTACTCAAGTTTCGGCCTGAGATCTCTCATCCTCTTCGCCACATCTTTCACCCACATCGCCCACCCCTCTGTCACCCATTCGTGGTCTTTGCCACCTGCAGTCATACATCCTGACTTGTTCTTGGACCATCTTCCGATAGCTCCTCCTTCATCGTCAATACCCCGCCACAATGTCGACCTCTGCCCGTCGTCGCCTTATGCGCGATTTCAAGGTATGTACCTGCCCGCCGCGTTAGTGCCTATGTCCCTTGCGTTACAATGGGTCTCTTATCACAACTCTCGCTTCAAGCTTTGTCTCGACCAAGGCCAAGCCGAGCTACATTAGCTAACAGGTATGCTTTATTTTAGCGTATGCAAACCGACCCTCCTGCTGGAGTTTCCGCATCTCCTGTAGCAGACAATGTCATGACTTGGTGAGTAAGCCTAATCATCCCGATGTTCTCTCCCGCAATAGAGTCTGAGTCTGACAACCCCTCCAGGAATGCGGTCATTATCGGCCCCGCTGATACGCCCTTTGAGGACGGCACATTCCGGCTCGTGATGCACTTCGAGGAGCAGTACCCCAACAAGCCTCCAGGCGTCAAATTCATCAGCCAGATGTTCCATCCCAATGTCTACGGCACGGGGGAGCTCTGCTTGGACATCCTACAGAACCGTTGGAGCCCAACCTATGACGTGGCCGCGATTCTTACCAGTATTCAGAGGTAAGGACTCTTCTCTGCCTTGCTCGTCCCCAATCCATCACGAGGCGGGAATAAAACGATGCTAACGATTCCTTTTCTGTCTATAGCTTGCTCAACGACCCGAACACCTCATCCCCCGCCAATGTAGAAGCCTCGAACCTATACAAAGATAACCGCAAGGAGTACATCAAGCGGGTGCGCGAGACAGTCGAGAAGAGCTGGGAAGATTAGAGACGAGAGAGGAGGGGAGACGACTATGATATATTACTATACGCGGGTTTGGGACTCTTGGTTCATGGCGATGTTTACAATGTCTTGCCCTGTGTTCCACTTGGGCTTGGTGCCCGAGGCATTGATCATGCTCTTGTGGGAATGCAAGGGCAGTGAATCTAAGGGACTGGCACTCCGTTGATGACGTGCACAGCGTGGGGTTTTGGCGCCTGGTTACATCTTGATCTGTTCTTCTTATCGTGATCTCCCATTGGTAATTATGAATAGCTGCATCGGTTTCGTGTTTATGTTTATGTCGTTTGTTGTTTCACTTGATTGCATTTGACTTTGGTGTCTCCTTGCTCTTTGCCGCTACTGCATGTCAGATACTCGGCCCGACAATTCGGCTGCTTTGAATTCTTTTAAATTTGAGTTTCCATTCACAGACCGTCTGCCAGCGATTCCAGCTCCTTCATGATGTAGTCTCACCCCAACATTCTTGCCTAGGCAAATTTGCACAGCGGAACTAAGGCATTCCAATGAAGTAATGAAGTTGGCAGGCGAATGCCAGGCAGGATTCGGTTTGGGTAGAGAAAGTCGAGCTCGGGAACTTTAGTTATTGCAATAGACAGGTTTGATGCGCCTAGTCCATTCCCCCCCTCCCTCAATGCCCGATAAGAATGCAAAACTTCTTCAGACTTCTTAGGCAGAGATGGCCCCACGTCAGGAGCATAGGTGGTTGACTGTGTTGTACATACTTCTTTCTGTCTTCTGAAACACAGAATTGGGAGATGCCAGTCGTGGTTCTGACCGCCCGGCCTACTCGTAATCGCACGTGGACCCCTGACCCAAACAGTAGGTAGTTTAGTCTACCTTAGTCTGTCCCGTCCCGTCTGTCCGTTCTGTCCCTCTACTCTAACCTACTGACTTACTCGTTAACTTACTTACTCTCCGCTCTCCATCTCCCAAGCCCGTTCTCTCATTACCTACCTTCTTGTGATTTGAACGAACCGCTCCCCCATTTTCGCATCACCCCCTCCCCCTCTGGGGTTCCTTATTTTCTTTTCTTTCTCTTTATCGGCCTCACCTTGAGTCCGGGTCAGAGTGATCATGGCGTACGTTTGTTTTGGCTCTTGCTGCTTCCCTCCTCCTTCACACCGCTTCAACCCACCTCGTGGGCAAATCTCACAATGCGCACGCGGCAGCAAGAACCAGTACTGATGGAATTTTCGGCTTGACAGGTCATCTGGCCCTAACGGCCCCAACACCATTAAGGGTGCGCATTCTCCATCTCCCTCTGTTTTTGTGTTTAGTTCCCTCTGGTTCTTCTGCTTGAAGGTAAAATCATGGTGTCCGCTAAGCTAACCGCTCCGCGACACAGTGGTTGCGAGATTCCGACCGCAGAACAAAGTCGAATTGGCATCCGGGGGTGAACCGATCGTCGAGTTTGAGAATGAACAATCATGTGTTGTCAACGTGAGTCCTCCTGTTCAGGTGAACGTTTTGAGTTGGCCCTCAGCCATTCTCTCTTTGCACCCTCTCTTCCGAAGAGCAAGAGTGCGGGGAAGCGAGAAGAGGGAGGGGTTATGTTCCCAGACTTGCTAAATTCCGACTTTTCGCGCATGTCAACAGTCCCGAGAGGGCTCTGGAGCCTTCACTTTCGATCAAGTGTTCCCTATGGATTCGAAGCAGCAGGATGTCTTCAACTTTTCGATCCGACCGACTGTGGATGACATCCTGAACGGCTATAACGGCACGGTTTTCGCGTACGGTCAGACGGGTGCGGGAAAGTCGTATACGATGATGGGTTCCGACATCGACGACGACATCGGCAAGGGTATCATTCCGCGCATTGTCGAGCAGATCTTCGCTAGCATCCTCACCAGTCCTAGTAACATCGAGTACACGGTGCGGGTCAGTTATATGGAGATCTACATGGAGCGGATTCGCGACTTGCTCGTACCGCAGAACGATAACCTGCCGGTTCACGAGGAGAAGTCTCGTGGTGTCTACGTCAAGGGCCTGCTGGAGGTCTATGTGTCTAGCGTCCAGGAGGTATACGAGGTGATGCGCCGGGGTGGCGCGGCCAGAGCGGTGGCAGCGACCAACATGAACCAGGAGTCCTCTCGGTCGCATTCGATCTTCGTCATTACCGTTACACAGAAGAATTTGGAGACCGGATCGGCCAAGAGTGGTCAGCTCTTCTTGGTCGATCTGGCGGGTAGTGAGAAGGTCGGTAAGACCGGTGCGAGTGGCCAGACTCTCGAGGAAGCGAAGAAGATCAACAAGAGTTTGAGTGCTCTGGGTATGGTCATCAACGCGCTGACGGATGGCAAATCGACGCACATTCCCTATCGTGATTCCAAGCTCACTCGAATTCTGCAAGAGAGTTTGGGAGGTAACTCGCGGACAACCTTGATCATTAACTGCTCGCCCAGTAGCTACAACGATGCGGAAACCATCTCGACCCTGCGATTTGGTGTGCGCGCCAAGGCTATTAAGAACAAGGCGAAGGTGAATGCGGAGCTCAGCCCGGCGGAATTGAAGCAGCTCCTCCGCAAGGCCCAGAGTCAAGTCACCAACTTCGAGACCTATATCTCGGCGCTGGAGACGGAAGTTCATGTGTGGCGCAGTGGTGAAGCAGTTCCCAAGGATCGTTGGACCCCATCAAGAGGTTCGGAAGTCGTCAGTGCGGCTAAGGCTGAGGCTCGTGCCCCTCGACCTGGCACTCCCTCTCGCTTCCAGGACATTCCCCGCTCAGAGACTCCTCGTCCCGACTCCAGACTAGGGGACCGATCCAGCACACCAAGCCTGGTTCTCGAGAAGGATGAGCGGGAAGAGTTCCTGAGACGGGAGAACGAGCTGCAAGATCAGATCGCGGAGAAAGAGTCTCACATTGCTAGCATTGAGCGGGGCCTGCGCGAGGCTCGGGAGGAGTTGAAGAGCATGAAGGAGAATACCGCACGCTCAGGTAAGGACAACGACAAGCTCACCACCGAGGTGAATGAGCTTCGTATGCAGTTGGAGAAGGTGTCGTATGAGAGCAAGGAAGCTTCCATCACCATGGACAGTCTTCGCGAAGCCAATTCGGAGTTGACCACTGAATTGGACGACGTGAAGCAGCAGTTGCTCGACGTACGGATGAAGGCCAAGGAGACCAGCGCTGCGCTGGACGAGAAGGAAAAGAAGAAGGCCGAAAAGATGGCGAAGATGATGGCGGGCTTCGACCTGGGCGGAGATGTGTTCTCCGACAACGAACGGAAGCTCCAGGAGCTGCTGTCGCGCGTGGACGAACTGCACAAGATCAGCGAAGCCGGGGAGACGATTGCGCCCGACGACCTGCTGGAGCTGCGCACTAGTCTGCAGGAGACCCAGGGTTTCATCCGCCAGGCTGAGCTTACGATGAATGACCGGGGCGAGCTAAGCGAGCTGCAGGACAGCCGCAGGGCGGAGGTTGAGCAGAAGCTGGCGACTCTCGAGCGGGAATACGAGACCCTTCTGGAACGGAACCTGGGCGAGGGCGACGTGGAGGAGATCCGGGAACGGTTGGAGAAGGTGTACGTCACGCGCAAGGAGGAGGAGATGCAGGCTGTCACAGACTTGCGCAGCGAGATTGCACGCAAGGACGAAGAACTGGGCAAGCTGCGCCAGTCCCTTGCCGACTCGCAGACCCGGGTGTCGACCAACGGCGCAGCGGGCAAGAACCTGCAGCAGCAGATCGCCGACTTCGACGCCATGAAGAAGTCCCTGATGCGGGATCTGCAGAACCGCTGCGAGCGGGTGGTCGAGCTCGAGATATCGCTGGATGATGCTCGGGAGCAGTACAACAACGTCCTCCGCTCCTCGAACAACCGGGCGCAGCAGAAGAAGATGGCGTTCCTGGAGCGCAACCTTGAGCAGCTGACCCACGTGCAGCGCCAGCTGGTCGAGCAGAACAGCAGCCTCAAGAAGGAGGTCGCCATCGCGGAGCGAAAGCTGATCGCCCGGAATGAGCGGATTGCCAGCTTGGAGAGCCTGCTCCAGGAGAGCCAGGAGAAACTCACCCAAGCGAACCACCGGTAGGGAATTCTCTCGGCTAAACCCCGTATAGGACAAGACCTCAAGCTAACCACGCACCTCACCCAAAACAGCTTCGAAGCCCAACTCACCGCCGTGAAGGAACGCCTTGAGGCCGCGAAGCAGGGCTCGACCCGCGGACTCCCCAGCATGGACGCCAACGGCGGCTTCAACTTCAGCGGCTCCCGAATCGCCAAGCCTCTCCGCGGCGGCGGCGGAGGAAATGAGAGCAGTGCTCCCGTAGCCGGCGTCCAGTCGCAGGAGACTGGCGCCAAGCGCACGAGCTGGTTCTTCGATAGACGATGATATCTCACGATTTTTCTTTTTCATTGTGTATTATCTTTCTCATTCTCCGAAAATACTTTTTCTGTCGCATCATGTGTGAAGCCGAAAGGAATGAAGCCCGCCTCGTGTTGTTTTTTTTTTTTCGCCCTCTCGTATTGATTGGGGGGGAAAGAAGATATCCCAACCATTCTCTCTCTTTTTTTTTTCTCTGACTGTGAGGCATGAGGCATGATTACATATGATATCTCTCTCTGTTCTTGTGCTTCTTGCCTTGCCTTGCTTTACTTGGTCTCGAGAGTTGCGGGGATATATTTTTGATTCTCTGTTTAGATGGAAATCTCATACCCCCACTGGCCCCTCGCCGCCCTACAGTGCCTCTACCTACCTATCTCCTTCCCACCTCTATCTATACCCATCCCATCCCACTATCACCGCTCTCTGTTTCATAAGGATTCGCCCTACAGATTATAGATGGACAGCCGTTGTGTCTGGATGACAAACACACCGGATCTCGATTCTTCTCTTGTGCGTGACGATGCAAGATAGAAAAAGAACTAAGAAACGTTGTTGCCATTCCATGTAGAAGAACATCCTCTCAAGCGGAATCGCGTTTTGATATTGGGACCATCAAGTTAAGGAAACCCCCCAAGAGGAGTGAGTTGTCATTCAAGATCGAGATTAACTTACATCCTTATGGTTTCCTGATACTGTGATTACCACCATGAGAACCAGGCCGCGGGTGATGATGGTAACGAAATATCGCAACGTTTGCATGAGAAGCTAAGCTAGCAATGGCGTCTTGAAGTGTAACGTTATTTACAAATCGCCTTCCTCTTCCCTACCCTACCCTCGAACCCGCTTCTGGGGATCTATCGCGTATGCAGCACCAGCACCAGCACCAACAAACCCGTACATCAAGCAGAAGAAGTACCCGGAAAGGAAGGGAAAAGAAAAAAAAAAAAAAAAAAAACCAAGCACATGACCAGCCGCCCGCATTCCACGATACACAGAGGAGGACACCTGAAGCCGATGAACAAGGCAAAAACCATGGTACAGAAGGAAGAACGAGAATACCATCAAATTTCAAGAAGAGAGAGAGGGAGAGAAACTGAGCAACAACGCTGACTATGACGTACCTCCCACCCGCATCCTAATTGGGACTGTCTTGGAGTTGATAACTTGAAACATATACACATACAGCCACATAAAAAAAAGATCCCATAAATGTCCCGCACACATCATAACGCAAGCACAAACATATTCGTAGGGAATCCTTGGCAAAACAACAACAGCAGCAACAACAACAACAAAAGAAAAAAACATACATGTATCACGTAACGTAACGTAGAGCTCACCACATCGCACACGACACAGCTAAAAAACAGGCAGGCATGAAGTAGCAGAAGACGAAAAAGCGAGAACGGGTAAGCGCCGGTTTCACCGAGTGGGGAGAGAGAAAGTAGAAAACAACATGCAAGAGGACTGGCTCTATACCAACCCATCGTACAGCGAGAGGGCGCTCACGATTGTCTCGTCCCGTTTGCTCCCCTCCTTGAACTCCTCCATGTCCAGGCTCCCGTTCTCGTCCTTGTCCATCATGCGGAAGATCTTGCGCACCCGTTTCTCGGGGGTGTCTTCGTCCTCGGGGAGTTTTACCATCGAGCCGACCTGTTGGACGGGAATGTTAGTCAGTGCGGGAGGGTGCGGAACGGAATTCCAATTGATGAAGGAACAGCCCGTGCCAGAATTACAGGTAAGGCCGGGGAAAACAACGCACCATCTTATAGATCGCCTCCACGATCGCCAACATCTCATCGTACGTGATCTTCCCGTCGCCGTCGATGTCGTACAGCTGGAACGCCCAGTCCAGCTTATCCTCCATCTTGCCCCGCGAGGTCACCGACAGGGCACAGATGAACTCCTTGAAGTCGATCATTCCGCTGTTGTCCGAGTCGAATACCCGGAACACGTAGTTCGCGAACGAGGACGGGTCGCCGAAGGGGAAGAACTGGCGGTAGATCTTCTGGAATTCTTCCTTGGTGAGGGTGCCCGACGGGCAGTCTTTGAGGAAGCCTGGTTTATAACCGGGGAGAGTTAGCTCTTGACTATTTATTTTTGGTTCTGCTTATCGCGAGTGCCTCTTTTCGCAGGCGGTTCTTGGCTTTGCGTCCCATGCTGCTGGTGGGCTGTTGTGCTCGCTCGCAAGTCATATGCTGCATGTGTATAGATCCGATGGAAAAGGAACTCACCCTTATACCATTGCTGCAGTTCCTTCTTATCGAAATGTGTCGCCTTTTGGAGTTCGTCCAGCTGAGCGGGGGAGAGCTTCGACTGTCTGCAGTGGGAAGGATATATGATGTTAGCCTTTGGTGTAGTTTGCGGGTAGGGTGATAACATGAGTACATGTTTGGGACGAGGGAGAGCGAGGGCCGCCGCGCGGTAGCGGATAAGGGTTCGACCGGGGGGAGGGGGGAGGGGGGAGGGGTTCATGCAAGAGGTTTCGCAGAAGCATGGGGTGCGCAGAGAACCAGGAATCAGGTCTAGACTGGGTTTGTCTCTCTGGAGAGAGAAGTCCTAAGAGATTCATCTGCGACACAAGGCCCTATGCCATTGTATCGCGCCCTTGCTTGCGTCCCCATCTCCCTTCCCGTCTCTCGAATGGCGACGCGGGGCAACTGGGGAAGCGCATCACTTACGACTTGCCCATTGTCAACTATGCGTACACCACAGTGTCAAATTCGGTGATATATGAGGGTAGGAGAGGGGTGCGTCAGGGATGCGTGTGCGGGATGGACGGCGCAGCGAAGGACGAGAGAAGACACGGAGTTTCGGATAGCGCGGGGTAAAACAAGCGGCGGTGGTGGGACCGATAAGAGGGAAGAAAAGGGACCGAGGCTGCTGCTGGTGGTGGTGGGAGGTAGTAGGTAGTATAGTGGTTGGGAATCGTGTAAGTCTAGTGTAGTGTAGGTGTAGTCGAGTGACGTCGCGAAAGAGCAGGATAATTTAGAAAGAACAGAACACGAGCGAGACGAGGATCAAGTCCGACTTAATTAGAAATGGGTAGACTAAGAGGAAAAGTAGTGGCGACGCCCGAGGGATCGAACCGGTGATGCTTCCTTCATAGCCCCGAGCCGCCGGTCCAGAACATGTTTATGTGCGGCCTTGGCAATTGCCCTTGCGGTCGAAACACGACTCGCGTTGGCCTAGATCCCAACGACTTGCACATCTCTTCGTCACCCTCTCCCACTGTCTCCACTCCGGGCTTGTCCATCGTACTGTACACATACAAAGAAATATCCAATGCCGCCGGGCATCCCCCCATCATTGCCCTTTTCAAGCATCAACGGTCGATCCGTCCGTCACTCATTCCCCCGATTTATGTACAGCCCTCCCCCCCAAAAAGAAAACAACAAAACAACAAACACCAGCGCAGTATGGCAGAGGAAAGCAAGAATCATGCACAGAGCAATAGAACAATGAACTGCCGCTTTACATGGGATATCCTAGACAAGGGACCGTGATAACTATCTCATAAAAATGACAAGAGCAGCGACCAGCGACCAGCGACCGACTGGGCTTACGAGGTACAAAAACGACAAGGTTCCCAGGGAATGGCCATGCTTCACAAATGCGAACCATTGTCCCAGAGTCTGCGAAAGTCTAACGCCGGGGCAAGATAATAATAACAGTCATACCCCGAATGAGGCAGTGAGGGGGTTTTTCCTGGTTGGCCTGGGCGAGGCAAAACGCCTCGGTGGCTCCACAGGGAGCGGGCCGAGTTGACGACGCGATCAGTTACTCAGTAATGTCACGGCAAATTCTCTAGTCGACCTTGATCGAGCCGTAGATGCGCTGCACAAACGCCCAGCTGGCGAAGAAGCCAATAGAGCCTGTTCATTAATGGTCAGTTAACTGCTCTTAATGCACCCTATTCTCAGATGGGACGACCACATACCTGTCAGAATAAAGACCACGAAGCCGATCAGGGCGGAATAGCCGATGTACAGAACAGCACCCGTGAGGCCACCAAAACTGACCCGCGTGATCCAGAACAGCAGAGCGTTCAGGAACACGTACACTCCGGTCATTCCCGCTCCGGCAAACGCCCTCCAGTGCCACCGGTAGTTCTCCGCACACAGCAGGAAATAAACCAACAGCACCGTCGTGGCAGCCGAGGTGATGACCATCAAGCCATAGCAAAGGAACAGGAACCCAAACATGTAGTAGATCTTGTTGGTCCAGAGCGAAGTCATGATGAAATAAAGCTCCACAAAGATGGCTCCAAAGGGCAGAATGCCGGTCAACAGGAGCGACGGAATCGGGCGGAGCGTACCAGCCATGGGCGGCACTTGGCGCGGGATTTGGTTGGTCTTAGTCGGACCCTCAATTGCCTGTCAACTCGTTAGCAAGACTCGCCTCGGCACGCTCGGGTGTGATCTACCTGTTGCTTGAATCCCAGCCAGCTTCCGGCCACACTGAGAGGCACGCTGATGACGAACCAAATCAGGACCAGGGCGAGCATGGTGGTGAAGGGTACAGCTCCGCTAGATCCCTTGGCCCAGACAAAGAGGTTGAGCAGGAAGAAGGTGCCGAAGATAAGGGCCGGAACCAGCACAGGGGTCATGATAATATTGCGTTTCCAGGCATCTCCACCCAATGACTTGTAGACACGAGCCGATACATAGCCCCCGATGAAGCCAAAGAGGGTGTAAATGATGAGAATGGCCGTCGCAAGGAAGCCACGGTTTGCAGGGGAAAGGAGACCGAAGAGGGCGAAAACTGTCCACAAGAGTCAATAACATGACATGCAAATCGATCGCAACGCAGCTTACCAACGGTGACACCGGTCATCATGAAGAGCTGAGCACCATTGCCCACAAGCACACTGAGAAGCAGAGGAGCTTTAGGACAGCGAAACACATCACCATGAACTAACTTCCAGCCTGAATCCTCCTGAATGCCGTCCTCCACGGCTGCCGAAGTGCTGTCAAAATCATCCAGGTTGATCATGTCGAGTCTGTTATAGCGAGCGATATCCTTCTTCAGAGCCCGGATAAGAATCATGCTCACCATACCCACGAGGAACACAACAAACACGGCCGAGTTAATCAGAGAGAACCAATGGATCTTGGGATCGTAGACGTGCAGGTACTTATCCCAACGGGTCGCCCACGGGGTGGACGACTCACGCCAGTAGACACTGTAGGTCCAAGCCACGGTGGTCTCGACCTCCTCGTTCAGGACAACGCCAGTCCCATCCGTTTCGCACTCCGCGGTCCCGTCCTCCAGGATCCGAGCATTGGCCCGAGATTCGGGTTGCACAAGCACACCGACGACACGGTACTTATCCTGGGCCCCGTACCCGACCCGATGGTAGTCGATCAGGATCTCGAAATGGTTGTTCAGAACCGGGAGGCCGTCATCGTTGATCGAACCGAGCGCAAATCCCGGGCTGTAGAACTTGTCCTGGGTCACAGCTTCCATGTTGATCTGGGCGCCGGGCAGGCCGTCGACCAGCCAGTTGATGTTGTATCCCTGCTCGATCCTCCGGTTGACGAATTTCGCACTGCGGGCGTCGAAGGTGGCCGTGCCACAGATGGCTTTGCAGGTCTCATTCTGGCCCATATGCAGCTCCAGCGGTGACGTCTGGATCCGGTCGCCGAACAGAATGGACCCCAATGATTCCCGGACATCCTTCGGTCCGCCCTCGGGAGCGCAGAATCTGAAGGCTGGGTGATAGTAGTCGTAGGAGAAGACGGAGTGCAGCTGCTCATCCTGCTGCGCGAGACCGGGGGTGAGGTGGTTCACGTAGAGCGGCACCGACTGACCCTCATCGTACGAGGTCGGGGCGACACCGGGGAGGTAGAAAGCGGCGGACAACGAAGGGGCGCAGAGAAGAAGGGTGGTTAGAGGTAGGGCTCGATTGCTGAACCACATGGTGGGCGATTCTAAGTAGAAGCGGGCGGTGTTAGCTCGTGTCCGTGGCTCTGAGAGGCCAAGAGATAGGATGCTCGGGGCCGGGCCTAGGCACCGATTGTAAGCGTAGCTTTCTGGGGGGATGGAACTCACAGATTGTAGCTTTCCACGCCACAAGCGAATCTCGAAGATCGCACGAGTTGGCCACTCGGGGGAACAGTAGCAGAAACCAACTCGAAGGGCGGAATGCGGCACCTTTAATAGGGAACGGAATGGGAGAATGGAAGAATTGGGAGAGACCAAACCGAGCTGTTCCCAGAACGGCGGGAGCGTCGTCACTTCACAGGCTCTCCCGTTGTTGAGGCCAGCTCGTCGCTCTTGGCCCACGTGACATCCCGTTATCCATTGCTGCACGAATGACTAAGGACTTAATCGGCACGTGCCGATAAGCCATCTCTAAAAATTTCCCTTCGAAATCTTCCGCGGCGGCCAAACACATCAGAACGAAACCACACACATCAAATGACAATGGCGGCCGCAGTGTCGCAACCTGCGCCTTCGGGCCTACGGAATGTCTCCGCTCTGCTGGAGACTCTCACCACATGTTTGAACAACACCGGCTCGTCCTTGCCCCAGGCCACCCGGGAAGCCCCCTCCGATGTGTCGATCGAGCCGCCGCAAGACGGCATTTCGCTTCTCGACACCAAATCCGACCTCCTCCTGTCATACCTTCAGAACCTCGTTTTCTTGATCATTTTCCAATTGCGAGGCCTGAAGAAAGATGAAGAAGAGGATGAAGAGGTCGACGAGTCCCTCCCGGAGGATATCGTTAAGAAACTTGTGGAGCTACGCGTCTACCTGGACCGCGGTGTGCGCCCGCTGGAAGGTCGACTCAAGTACCAGGTGGACAAAGTCATCAAGGCCGCGGAGGATGCCGAGCGCGCAGAGCGGGATGGTGTTTCTACAGGCAAGAGCAAGAAAGCCAAGGGCTCCGACGCCGATGAGTCGGGATCGGAGGGTAGCAGCGACAGCGAGGGCGACAGCGACGAGGAGGACGAGGAGGAGGGAGATGGAGCGGACATCGACGAGATGGCCTACCGGCCCAATGTCTCGGCCTTCTCGAAGAAGGCGGAACCCCAAGCCAGACCCGACAAGCTCAACAACGAACCCGCCGGCGATGGTATCTACAGACCGCCGCGGATCATGCCTACGGCCCTACCCACGACTGAGCGGAAAGAGCGCCGCGAGCGTCCCGCCCAACGGTCAAATGTCATTGACGAGTTCGTTAGCGCCGAGATGTCGTCCGCTCCTATGGCGGAGCCGAGCATTGGTAGCACGATTGTGCAGGGTGGTCGACACACGAAGTCGAAGAAGGACCGCGAGCGGGAGGCCGAGCGGACCGCATACGAAGAGACCAACTTTGTGCGTCTGATGAAGGAAAGCAAGAAGGACCGGGCCAAGCGACTACGGGCCGAGGGGCCGCAGAACCAGTACGGTGGTGAAGATTGGAGGGATCTCACCGCGGGCGCCGACCGGATCACGAAACTCACCCGGAGGGCCAAGGGCAGCGGAGGTGCATTGGACAAGAGTCGGAAGCGCAAGATCACCGAGGATGGACAGCGTGACGACGGAGTGGGAGTTGGTCAGATCTTCGAGAAGCGGCGCAAGAAGGTGGACAGCTGGAAGCGGTGATTTGTGCCATACTTTGTTTGCTTGGTTTTTGTGTGGAGTATTTTGAGATAACATTCGATACCATGAAAAGTAGTGATTCTATTGAGAGAGTTTGTTACTGTGTGTGGGTGGGTGGAGTTTCATCGTATCCGAGAATCCGGGCTTTTCACATGCAACGCAACCGGTGACATCATCCCTCAATCACTTCATTGTATCAACCACTGCCTGCCTATATTTAAATCTATTCCCAATCAAACCAGCATTATCCCGACATCAATTCAACCTACTACCTAGGATCATTTCACCAATTAACCTCCTCCCTCCACATTAAGCACTAATCAAATAGTCAACATGGAAGACCCAGGTAAGTGACCACCATCATCACCAACACGATCACAGTTACTATCACCACCACTAGTATGACCACCACTAACCTCAAACCTCAAATAGCCTCCGAAATCAGCACCATAATCCACCACCTCACGCAATCCACCCCGCAAGACCAAGAGCGCACGATCCAGAAATTCTTCACCCCGTCCGCCGCCTTCGTGCACCCCTTCTGCCGCGTCTGGAGCTACCCAGGCAGCCGCTGGTTCGTCGAAAAGATCTACCAATGGTACAAGATCATGTCGCCGCGGATTGAACTGGAGGTGCAATCGGTTGGTACGTCGCCTAGCGCTCACTCTCATCAAGCCCCAGCCCAGCCCCCCCCCAACCCTCAACAAGACACAGGACCAAACTAACCCCCAACAGCCTTCGACAAACCCTCCCTAAAACTCTACCTCACCATCTCCCAAATCTTCTCCATCTGGCTGGTCCCCTTCCACGTGGCGCCGGTGACCCTGACGACCGTGCTGGACCTGACCACGGACCCGGAGGACGGGCGGACCCCCGTGCAAGGGTCCGGGAAGCGGTACTACATCAAGAAGCAGGAGGACTTCTACCAGCCCTCGGAATTCATCAAGTTCGTCATGCCCTGGGGCATTGGGCAGTTGTTGGTGCTGGCGGCGCAGACGTGGGCGACGCTGTTCTGTATCGTCGGGTGTGCGGTGTTTTGGCCGCTGATGTGGTTGGAGGAGAAAGGGGTCGTGCCCGGTAGGGTATTGAGGAAGGGGAATCTGGGTGGGGATGTGGTCGGGTGGGAGAAGAGGAGGTTCTTGATGGCTAATGGGACTGGGGAAGAGGATGGGGAGGATTCCGGGGAGAAGAAGGGAGAAGGGAAAGGGGGGCAGAAGGGGGAGTAGGTTAGGCTTTGAAGGATCTGAGTGCGTGATGGGAGAATTGGGTTTGAGAGTGTAGGAAACAGGCTGGTGGATATGAGTTGGATGCCGGAATTGTCTAGGCCTAGTGTTTCTCTTGAGTAGATATGTTTATGATCGCGATTTAATGCAATGTTTCGTGTACAAAACTACACTGGTTCAACGTATAGCTGCTATAGTGATATACCGGTGAAAGAATGTTAAGAAGCTCAAATCTCTTCTCATTTTGGACTCAAATAAGTGAGATACCTAAAAAGCATCGCACAGTGTCAGTGATACGCACCATTGTCACAGCTCTCAGCAGGACCGCGGGTGTTGGACGGGCTCTTCAAGGTTAGCACCACCGGTGACCCAGTTAACGGACCAGCGACACTGCTTCACAGGCACTGATTTTGAGATCGGCATTTTTTCAGGTATACTAGATCCTGGTTGCGTCTAGAATTTCAGCATACAAAATGTTTACTGATCAGGGCCCTTTTTCTCGGGTTCTATCAAATATATATATCTGGTGAAAAAAGAGAAAAACAGAGAGGTATATTATCCGCGAAATCTATATCCTAAACATGCGATTTATCCTAATGCTGCCTCGGATTCGTCCGTGCTATATCGAGGTGACATCTCCAGCGACAGCGGCTTGTATCCGCGGCGCTGCGACCTGCGATTTATAACCCATCTCCAGAGCAGAAAGACACACCAGCTCAGACAACCACCCACTAAGACCAGCGTCGTCTCCACTTCACTCGACATGGGGTCGAGATATCGGCTCGCGAACCGCTCGCCCCAGCCTTGGGATTGCTGCCCCATCACTTGGGAGACTCCGAGCACCTGACCCTGCGCGTCTAGGGCGGCCACTCGGAAATAAACCGTCGTCCCTCCCTCGTCAGAGAGAGGGATCTCGGTCTCAAACCCGTCGCGAGGGACAGTCTGCTCGGCAGTAAAGGCCATCTGCTGACCCATTTTCTGACCGTCCCAGCGCTGGACCCGCCACCTCGCCACCTCCGTAGCGCCATTCCAGCTCACGTATACAGAGGACCCGCGGACGACTGCGTCAGGTCGGGTTCTGGGTCGGCCAACCCAGCGGCCCCTTGTGATCCGATAAGACATCACTTGGCCCAGCTGGAACCAGTTACCAGCCCCGAAATGGGTGTCGCACAGCACTTCCCCGTCGGGCGCAAACTCCGTGAACGCGGCGCAGTGGCCCCAGCCGATGAAGACGTTGCCTGTGTCTGGCAGCAACTGCATGCTTCCTTGCGAGAGCGCCCCGGTTGGCTGCTCTACGGGGGTCTGGTAGGTCGCCTTGACAGTCGCGATGCGGTTGGGCACGTCCAAATCTAGAACTAGCCCACGGCTGGCGGTGGGCTCGTCGAAGAACCACTTGGCGCCGTTATCGAGCAGGGTGATCGTCTGGCTATCCTGCCACCGCGCATGGTGCTGCCAGGCAAAGTCGGTGGCGGAGCCGTTAGAGGCATCCGCAAACTCGTTCAGCGCTCCTCCAAGGGTCCAGAGCACCGCACCTGTGCGGCCATTGATGCTGGTGATCGAGTGCGTGTGTCGGGCAGAAACCAGGTAGTTGCCGGCCTCGTCCTTGTCTACGCTGTTCATGTGGAAAACGTCGTAGGGATGCGCGGGGCTCCACCCATTGCCCAGTAATGCCTCGTAGGAGCTGGTTAGGGGCACATGCTCTGACATGCGCCATTCAAAGAGTAACTCCCTGGTGGCGATGTCGATCTCCTGAAAGAGACAGTCGTGGATATAGCCGTGCTGTGGCCCGCCCAGATCGCTCAAATCCGCCGGTTCGGTGGTGTAGACAATGACGAGGGCGGTGTTGTTGGGTGTAATGCGGAATTCGTGCATGTCGCCCTCCGCCATGCCCACGGCGCGGACTTCGATACGGGGAGTATAGGTCGAATCCATCTAGCCAGCGGATCTGTCAGAGATGTGTCAATTGACGCAGCATGGGAACGGGTCAATATACCATGATCCAGGAGCCGCGCCCATGGCCATTCTCCCCGACCCCATGCCAGTAGGTCAAGAAGGTCTCTCCGCGGTACTTTTGCACTTGAAAATTGTCCAGCCGCTCGGAGGTCGGTGGCAGCTTCCATACCAGTTCCCCCTGGGCATCGAAGATCATGGGTCCCGGCTGCTCGACCGCGTCGCCGCGAGTCGAGAGGAAGACCAGGTCGTTGCTGCATCGCGGGTCCCGCGCCACTTGTTCCAACTTCGGGGACGCAAGATCAGTCGAGACATATTCACGAACGGGGTACAGGCCTAGAAATCCTGAGTCGTACAATGAGACGCCGATACGTAGGCGTAAGCGCTGTAGACTAGGGATGCCCAGAAAGATGATAGCTGCAAGCAATGTGCTCAACACAAAGAAACAAGTTATGAACCCAATCCAGGGGCGGCGAGAGAGTGGACACCGCATATCATGAGGATAATCGCAGGTTGAACAGAAGAGCAAGCCAGTGTCGGCGTGGCTGACACTGCCGACGGGAATGTATATATTTCCATCTCATCACTCATCCACATCTCCTTTGTTGCTGAAGGGAAGTGGACTGTCTATAATTAAAGCATGACGCAATCAAAGCACTGCCAAGCAAGATTGGGAGAGTTCGCGTATCTGTATGGAGGGAAAAGAGAACAAGTGTTGCTCCAGACATGAAGGTCAAGGTGTTATTCGCAAGCCGGTTCCTGAAGGGGATGAGATTGAGCGGCCGGGCCAAGCTTTGCAGCTCCACTTTTGGATGCCGTCGGATTGCGCAAGCCAAAAGGCATCCTCATCAAAGTCACCAGTTTCTCTTATCCGCTGCCACAACGACTGACGTGGGAGAGTTACTTGCCTGAAAGAATAACACTGCTTGATGCACCGATGTATCACTCTTTTTCTCATAATTTCCGTCATTTTCCGGATACTCATGGCCGGAGAGAGCTAACAATTCTCACATTTCCATAGTATTTATCCGGCTCGACACCCCATAACCCATTCACAACACCAACCATCTCACAAAGAACATTGAAAAGTGGGTCAATCAAGATATCATCACTCCAACTATGGATACTCAAACGTATGCCTTCTGTCTGCTGCGCCACTGTCCGAGCGCACGGGTCATAATTTTGGGGAGCTCATCCGACGCTCTCCCCTAAATGCATATCGCGTCAACCTTGTTGAACGGCGCAACTGCGCTACAGCATCTGTCACAGTATATATGTCCCCAAGATATTATTCTCTTGGCCACAGGCTGCAGCTTGCCTATCAAACGTATCGTTTGCTCACCCGGTCAAGGTTATCGATACTGTGATGGCCTCATGTTTGCCGATCGACGCTAAACAGCGTCCCAGCGGACACTGATCTAAAGACGTTGGAATTTAGGAACGACATTCGTCACGGTCTTTCTTAGTATTCTTCTTATTCTTGCCATTCGACAACCTCCGCGCAGTTTTATTACTCATGTGATCGCACGGACATGGCCTCTTTTACTTGCGGGGTTTATTCAAGCTACAACCCCCCTTATCAGTCTACGACTATTTTCACCTAGTACTGTACAAGACTTGACCATTTCATGTGCTTCATTCAAAGGATCTTTAAATTTGATTCCACGATAAAAAACCTCGGTGCCGTCGATTCTGCCATGCCTCAGATTGTCTGTCAAGTTTCTAGAATGGTCTTTTGAACAGACCAGGCTTACTAGCAGTCCGTCGTCTGAAGCACCACAGGCAGGACGGCATAGTCACTAAAAAACACCCGAGTCTCGTCCCGATGCGTTTCGAAAGATGGTCTGCGAACTTGGTTAACCGCATTATCAATCTCTCCAGCACCTGAGAATCGTTCCAGTATATAGTACCGTTTCGGTCGGATAAGCCCTTTACCCGGTCCAGAGGTACACCCCTCACTATAGAAGGTGCTTCTAGATCCAAGAAGATATCTATGAGTATGCTTCCATCTGCCGCCTCGAGAGACGACAAGACATCCCGCAGAGCTCAACCTAGGAGGAACAGTGTCTCGAACGCCTGGCCGGGGTAAACACCGGGAGTACCGTACATCATACATCATTCCCTACAGTTCCCAAAGCAGAACAGGAAGCTTCTTTCACTTCCTGCTTCAGACTGGTCTGGCAGCACGCTAGAGCGTCCACACCTCCGTTATGCCAACGCCTACTTTTCCTATACTACCTCCATCTCTTAGGAAAGATTCGTCTCTTACCAATCTCTACTCAGGCGGGACCTCTTCATCAATTTCTTCCGGGGAACCAAAACAATATACCCATATTCTCTACTCTCTATTATCTACTTGTGTTATATACCAGATCTTCTTAAAATTTGTAAGATAGTACATGATATAATATATATTATATAAGAAGAATATAAATAATATATCATATCTGAATAGTTCTTCTTCCTACTTATCTCCAAGATTTTCAAGGTATTTGGCTCTCCTTATTAGGTTATGTTCTCTCACAGATTGAATTGATGTATTCAGGCGGTGATGGATGCAGGTAGCGTGAATCTTCTTGGAGAGTGTACTTACTATAGGAAACGAGCTGCTGTATATTGACTTGGGTTCTTTGGATTTTTTGGGTAGTTAATTATTATTTCCACGTAGATATATTGTGGACTCTATTTGATGCGGTCAATCTAAATATGAGACGAAACCACACACAGTTTCCAAGTAAAGTAGCTGCTATATAGTAATATACATGTGAAAGAATGTGAAGAAGCCAAAGTCCCGTTCCCATCCGGCGAGGACTCAAATCAGTGAGATACGGACAATGTCCGAACTCAAGCATCGCACAGTGTCATAGTGCCACTACACAACCGATACAATCCACCAAAACAATTACGAACCGTCCCAAACTACCACTCAGGCATCGTCGCCATCCAGCTCTCCACAAACTCAATCCGCGCATCTTCAGCAGAAAGAGGGCCCGAGCCCCAGGAGTTGCCCAGCCACATGGTCTGCTGCTTCTCCTTAGTGCTGGGGGGGAACTCGGGCAGTCCATCTCCGTTGGGGTTGCCGGTCCGAATGAAGTTCACCCAGTAGTTGGACATGCGCTCCTCCACAATGTAGTCGTAGGGGTACCAGGTCACGTTGGAATAGTCCGAGTAGGGGATGTTGTTAAAGGTGTACCAGAGCTCCGAGCCGTGATAGGCACCCTCGTCGCGGTTCTCGGCAGGGCTGCGGGTGAAGTAGTAGGTGTAGACGGGGCTTTTGGCACCGCCGGCGGCCCAGTCAACAGACCACTCCCAGGTGCCGACGCGGCTCAGGTCGCGGTAGAACTCGTTGGAGTTGTTGTTCGCCTGGGCGAGGCTCTGGCCGGGGTAGAGCTTGAAGAATTGGCTGGCATTGTTGGCGAACAGCTCGGTGTACAGTTCCTTGTAGCTGGCGACGGTCAGGCCTGCGTCAGTGCTGGCGCCTGACTCGTCCTTGTTGTTTCCAGTGAGAATGGGCACGTCCAGGTGCGCGTCAAGAGACAGAGACTCGCCGTAGCCGTAAGGAAGGACGTAGCCATCGATGTTTGGGCGCCACATGGGAGGCTCCATGAAGAAGCTGGACAGGTTCTGGAACTGAGTGCCTTCGAAGATGGTGTCGCTGAGCGAGTCGTATCCGATCAATGTCTCCGTGGGGACCTTGCGGGCCGCAGCAAGACTGGTAACATTCAACTCCTTGAGAAACTCGACACCCTGGGCTTCAGCAGCAGCTTTGGTGCGGTAGCTGGTTGCTGCACTACCCGTCATGGGGTCATGAGGGCCACGCGCACCACTCTCGGCGATGACACCCGCCACAAGGCCCTTGTTCAAAGGACTCCACATGGAGTCGAGGGCACTGGCAGAGCCGGCAGACTGCCCGCCCACAGTAATTTGACTGGAATTTCCACCAAAGTTGGCGATGTTCTCGTGGACCCAACGCAGCGCAGCCTGCTGATCAAGAATGCCGTAATTGCCGGAGCTGTTGTGGCCCGACTCGGCGGAAAGCTCAGGATGAGCAAGGTAACCAAACGCGCCCAGACGGTAGTTGATGGTCACAACAATGATGTCTTTGGCCGCGAGACCGGTGCCATCGTAGGTCAGCACATCTCCCGAGCCTCCTTCGAACCGACCGCCGTAGATCCAGAAGTACACAGGTAGATTCTTAGATGTGATGTCCGAGGTGTCGTTGTAGTTGGGTGTCCAGATATTCAGGTATAGACAGTCCTCGCTCGTAGTAGTCTTGCCACTGCTGAAGATACCCGCACTGCTGATAGTCTGGGCACACTGAGGGCCAAACTCAGTCGCATTGAGAACACCACTCCACGAGGTGGCAGGTCGAGGAGCCTTCCAGCGGTTGTCTCCTGTGGGAGCAGCAGCAAAAGGAATTCCTTTATAGACAACAGCCACATCACCGCCACGAAAAGGTGAGTATTGACCCTGGACATCACCCAGGGTAGTATTGATGACTGGCAATTGCGAGGTGGAAGATCGTGCCAGGGGACCAGCGAACACTGCCAGTGGCGCAACGGCTGCCAGACCGGCCAGGGTGGAGATAAAGTGCATAAGGAAAGATTTGAGCCCACGTACTGCCACTGAGAAGAGGATAAATGAGGACGAGATTGGTTGTTGGACTAGAGGATGTCTGGGTACAACCCTCCTTATATACCTTCAAGCTCAAGTCGCAAGCAAGCTTGTCCCGCGGATTTGTCTCGCAACTCGGTACGGAGGATCGTCCGGCGTCGTCATCGTTTCAGGTAGCTAGTTTAACCATTGGAAGTGCCTTCGTGCAGCTGCACTATAGATTTCTCAACAAGAAAGCTGAATGATGTGGGCCGCAACCACCGGGAGGATCCGCAGGCCGCAGCCAAGATTTAAATCCTATCCTTCATGTGTGCTTACAGATTCTGCTTGCAGGATTACCACCATCTGGACTCGAGCCAGGAAGTCTGCAGAAGCAGGAACCCGCCTATAGTCGGGTCGGCTTTAAAGTTGCAGATCACAGGTTCGGATGTTGCGATAGGGCCGAGATCTCGGGCCCGACCCCGAGCGTCAACGTCTGATCTTTCCCTAGTCACGGCGCGTGATCTAAAGCAAGTGTCTCGGGGATTAGGATTAGGCGGCCGTAATTGCTCGATATGTAATGGTCGGTCTTCGGAAGTTCGGATCTCCGAGACTCGATACCAAATGCGAGTATATTGAACTGAATCTCATATTACTCTGCCTTTCGGGTTCAAGGTGTTTCATAGTCGTCTAGTTGGTATAATGCGGGAACAAAACACGATGCTTATATACAGGAATCTAGCTTGTCGATGTGGTGAATGGAAATTGTGCCGAAATCGTACTTCATTGAACGCCAACAGGTCGTGCTCCCGAGAGATTGACCACTCTCCCTCCGCCAGCCGTAGGAATTGCTGCCGCAGCTGGAGGCTGAACCCAGCCTGGAACGTTATCATCTTCACTTTCTCGAGCGTAAATTGTCTGCCACACGTTGGGAAACCCGGTAGGTACGGCCCCACGAAGGCGTGCGCCCGGGATGGCCAAACGGGGATTCTTGTGGGTCAGGTAACCGCGCATCAGACCTTGAATCAGGAGGGAAGCGAGAATTGACTCAATCTCTCGCATCATCAATGTAGGCTTCCCCTCTTCTGGCTCGAGATCAGGGCGGCTGGCGTAGGGGTCAAGCTCAAACTGCTTGTAATCTGCTGATGGCTGGCCATCAACCAGGTTCCCTGCCGGGTTGGCTTGCCATTGCCCTTGAGCATCGAAGTACCCATCAGGCGCCAGGTAATCAGCATATTTGGCTATTAGGCTGGGTCCGGGCATGGCTTCTTGCGCATCAAGGTCGTTTACACCTTCAAAGTCCCAATCGAGTGGTTTGTAAACTATCTGGGAACCAACACGATTGTTTCCAGCCTGTGCATCAAGCTCGGGTCGCGAGGCGAAGAAACCATAAGCCTGCTGAGCTGGGACCGTGTGCTGAGATTGTATCCACTGGATAGCGACCTCAACTTTGCTAAGATATAAGAATGGTGGCGGTCCGCGACTCTGGCCCTGAGGGTCACCGTGAAAACCACCATGGATGAAAACTTTACGAGCAAGCGACCTCCACACAAGAATCTCACATCTATTGCGCAGCGGAAGAAGAATCCCCTTACGCGCAAACCACTCTGTTTCGGGTGAACCAACAGCCAGGTGCTCCCGGAAGGCGATATAGTCGCCACGAGCGATCAATCGGCAAATCGGAATGAATTTATCTGCCAGTCCCTCGGCTTCCGGGCGTTGTAGTAGTTGTAGGGTGGGAAACCGGCCCAAGATGATATTGCACGGGATCAGGTAAGTGAGGATGGCTCGCTTCTGGCTTAACGCTTGGTGATGGCATTGGTCGTACGAGGCCTGTAGGGCAATCTGTGCAGGATAGAAGAGATTGTTGGCGAAAAGATAGCGCCCGAGGTAGTATAGATAGGTCACCCTCTGGGAGGCCGGGAAGTATTTGAGGGGCGGGGATTGTGCGCTAATACTCGCGAACATTTGCTCCGCATTTCGAAGTTTGCCGCACTGTTGTATGGTCATGGTTAGAGCACTAGATGCCGAGTTCACAGTTTGGTATTACCTGGAAGAGTAGCTTTAGGCAAAGGTTGGCCATCAAGTAGATACCAATGCGCTTGCCTTCGGGCTTTCCATGGATCCCTGGCGTACCACTTCGGTCCGTAAGGCACTTGATGAAGGCCTCCCGAACCACGTTTGCCGATTTCTCCACCAGTGTCACCTTCTCCACAGCTTCATCCTGGTTTGAACGGCCGTCGAGTCGGAGTAGGTGTGCAATCAGTTCGGGACGACGGTCGAGGCCCATGGCCAGCTTCGCGAGGACTTTCGAGAGGTACAGAACAGTCGGTAGGACAATAACGCCCATTTGGCTATCACCCAATGCAAGAACACATTGACTTTATGCAGTTGGTCAGTGTCCGCGAATGTGATTTGGAGAAAAATGCAATGCATACTTGACAAGTCCTTTGAGAAGGTCATATGTCTCGAGCAGATTATCGACATTCACGTCTCGTAGGAACGTGCAGTAAAGTTTCATGAAAGTTGCAAAAGCGGTCCAGGAGCTACCCTTGGACTTTGGAACCAATCCTTCACATCGTCGCAATAAATCTGTTTCCCGTGGACCAGAAGGATGGTGTTGCCGTAACTCGTTGGTCATCTGGCGATAGACATCGGGGAGAGGAGGCTCAATCTGCAGAAAGTCCTGTAGCTTGGCTCCATCGCGGGATTTGACGATATCTGCGACGCTGGCTAAGAAGCGATCCAGGGTTGGTGTGGCCATTTTGTCCGTAGTGGAAGGAGTGGGAAGCGAGGCAGCCCAAGATCGCGGATTCGCTGTCGGCGCGATGGTCATCGATGTCGTGCGAAGCTGTTGCAGAAGGCAATTCAACGAATGTCACACATGATGCGACGGCGAAGAGAATGCACGAGACCCTGGTCTAGGGTCTGGAAGGTAGAAGCCGGCACGCAGCTTGGATGAATTGTAGCAACAACGGAGGTCTGGACGGCGGCAGAATGAATGATGGGATGGATAAGCTCCCACCGCCGCAGCTTCACACTAGCCTCAATCAGGAAGTCTGTGCTGAGGCTTGGCGGCCGTCCTTCGGTCGTAGGCAACTTGCCTAGTGCCTTCAATTCTCTACTCATCTCGCACTACACTGATGACTTCACCATGGCCATTTGGTACTTCTCGAGAGCACCTGAATACTGCTGTTTAGGGACTTGGAAGGGATATAGCACGAACGATCATTCAATGCTCGGGACATTCGCAATGGTTCGCGACCGAGGCCTCGGCTATATATAGAACCACTCAGATCAGCAACTCATGTACGCCATAGCCCGTCACCATACTTGCAGTCGGAGCTTTTGTTGCAGACACCTGCATTCGGAGTGTTGTTTGAGCATAGCCGCTCTCGAGTCACTTTAATTGAGACCGGCACCGTTGAGATTACCACCGTTGGTAGGTAAATCAAGGTGGTCTACAGACGGACCGTTCAGATCGAGGTTACACAACCACGTGGGAAGCGATATGGTGTTACAAAAGACCAAGCGAATAGAGTCAAAACTTCACATACTCGATCCCATGAAATGCTCAAAGGACTCTTGGTTCTGGCATCTGACGACCTGATTCGGAGTGGACAGTCCCACCAGCCGGAGGACCCCGGGATCTTACGCGCAAACATGAATGAAGGGACAGATAACCGAAGAAGAACAAGGCCAGCTCTCTCGGTTGGTCCTGCGGGAATTATGCAATCGCAGTCATTAGTGCATGGCTCTTTCATCCGGAGTGTGGGTGGTTCCCGCATTCACATGCTTCGCACGATGGCCGATCCACAACTACGTCATGCTTTGAACATGGCTGTTTCAAGCCCCCATCATCATCGTTTTCCCTTCTGAGTCCCATTGAAAAGGTTCCTGCTCCCCCAGGGTTCTCTCTCAGTCCCGATCTATTAAAATCGAGAAATCTATTCGAGTCTTACCTTATCAGCTACTTTTGAGTGGCATCCAACCCCCCTCTCTCCCATTGCCTCCGAACAACTGCCTATCATGGCGGAAAAAAACCAGTCGGGACTCTCCATATCGGCTTTTCTGAAGCATCCATTCCTCCAGACATGGACTGTCTTTTACATGCTCTTTCAACACCTGATCACTTGGATCTTTGCCCCCAATCCTCCCAAGCCAACGGCTGATACAGATGGTCTCCCGAAGAAGAGAATTGCTGTGATTGGCGCCGGTCTGACCGGAGTTTCAGCGGCAGCACACTGCGTTGGTCATGGGTTCGATGTCGAAATCTTCGAAGCGAGATCGAAGGACAAGGGTCTTGGAGGTATCTGGAGTGTAAGATTCCTCGCACTCCTGCGCAATCGAACGAGCTAACCCAACCCGCCAGCGTGTCAACTCGACATCCTCTCTGCAAATCCACAGCCTTATGTACCGGTTCCACCCGTCCGTCAAGTACGACGCCGCCTACCCAACACAAGCAGAGATCAAAGAACAGATCGCAAACCTGTGGAAGCGCTACGACCTGCAGAAGCACACGACCTTCAACACCCCTATCACCTCGGTCAAGCAGACCAAGAACGGCAGATGGATTATCAACAACGACGAGTCCAAGTATGGTCGCTTCGACGGCATCATTGCCTCCGTCGGAGTGTGCGGTGACCCGAAGATGCCCCCCCTCCCGGACCAAGAGAAGTTCAAGGGCCAAGTCTACCACTCCTCCGAGCTCGACGGCAAGTCTGTGGAAGGCAAGAAAGTGCTCATCATCGGCGGCGGTGCCAGTGCCATTGAAGCGCTGGAATTTGCCGTCAAGAACCACGCCGCCGAGATCGACGTGCTCTCCCGCTCCGACAAATGGATCATCCCGCGCAACGTGTTCGTCCAGTCCCTGCTGGCGATGAACATCCTCGGCCAGGAGACCTCCTTCTCGTGGATCCCGGAATCGCTGCTCCGCAAGTTCTTCTACCGCGACCTGTCCGACATCGCCCCCTCGGGCGGTCTGTTCACCGGCACCCCGATGGCCAACTCGGAGCTTTTCGAGCAGATCCGCCAGGGCAAGGCGCGCTGGCTGCGCGGCGACATCGTTTCGGCCGAGGCCGACGGGATCCGATTCAACTTCCGCAGCCGCGGCGTGCCCAAGGGCGGCCCGGGCCACGAGTCCCTCGTGCCGGGCGATGTAGTGATCATGGCGACGGGCTTTAAGCGGCCTTCGCTCTCGTTCCTGCCGGACGACGCCTTCGAGGAGCCGTACTCGCCGCCCAGCTGGTACCTCCAGACCTTCCCGCCCAAGTACCCCAGCATCTGCGCCAACAACAGCACCTACGTCAACGCGATCGGCACCGTCGGCAACATGCATATCGGCATCTACACGCGATTCCTGCTGATGTTCCTGACGGACCCGCTGTCGCGGCCGAGCGAGGGCCGCATGAAGACGTGGATCGACTTCACCCGGCTGATGAAGAAGATGTCGCCCGTCGGGGCGTTCGATTTCTTCACCTACACCGAGCTGATCTACTGGTTTGTGTTTTGTATCTTGGTGAATCCGTTCCGGTGGAAGTGGGCGCCGTTCGTCCTGTTTGGCATTGGATACATGCTTCCGCTGGAGGTGGTGAAGCAGGAGGCGGCGTTCAGAAAAGAGCTGAAGCGACAGCACTAACGTGGTTCTTGGATGTAGATACAGTTGGACACTTACATGATTGTCAGATAGTTAGCCACTGTCTCGACATATTGTACATCTAATGACCTGATGATACTTTTTTTTACTTTACTTGTATTCATAAATGAATTCATTGCTATGTGCGTCTAATCTCCACACAATGTACAGCCCCTCCTCACACAATCCAAAAATAGTCCCAACCCCCATCACAAAGCCCTCCCCCATCCCAAAACAAACCCCTCTATTCCTTCAAATAATACTCCCCCCCCCACCAAGCCCTCCAAACCCCATACAACCCCCGAACCGGCCACACCCTCCCCACCAACCCCCTCCCCCACTTCACCCACCCCACCCCCTCCCCATTTTCGGATTGCCCTAACCTCACCCTTACCTTCTCAAACAAATCCGGCAAATACACCGCGTGATACCTCTCCCTTAACCCTTGGTACCGGTCCCAATCATAGATCTCCCAGAACTCGTCTTCCGTGTAGTACGCATGCGCATACAGCCACTTCTTGCCGCCGAGGGCGTGGACCTTCCGCTCGAGACGGCGGTTATGGTCGATGAAGGCGGCCCCGCGGTACGGCGAGGGGGCCCATAGGCCGAAGTTCATGAGGTACTGGTCGTCCTCGCTGTCGTCGGCTTTGTCCGGCCGAGTACTAGGGGCTGTTTGGGTTTGGGGCCGGCGTCTTCCGGAGGTAGTCATCAGCCCGCCGCCTTCCTCGCGCACGCGCAACGGACACAGCCAGATGGGGTAGTGGCCGAAGTTCTCCGACGAGTCCAACCAGTCCAGGAAGGTGGGGGTGGCGGCGTACGGGACGGCGACGTCCTGGATCAGGTACTGGGCGGCGAGGCCGCTCTGGTGCAGGGCGTGGTACATGACGCGGGTGTGCATGAAGCCGTCGAGAAGGTAGCGGGTGAGGTGGGTGAAGGGGGTCAGGAAGTAGGAGTAGGCGTAGCGGCCGGTCCAGAAGGCGCCGCGGTCGTAGCGGAAGAGGTAGTCTTGGAGGGGGATGTGGTCTTTCGGCGGCGGGGTTTCTGGATCTGGAGAGGAGGAGCGCGGGGCGCGAGATTGGGCGTGGAGGTAGAACCATGGGTCGTGGGGGCGGGTGAATTGCTGGATACTTGGTGGGGATGAGGCCGTGGGGAAGGTGTCGGTCAGCTTGCCGGCGCAGATGACGATGTGGTCTTTGGCGTAGACGATCCCGTCCAGGTACTCGACTGTCGGGTCGGCGGTGGCGGCGCGGATGGTGTCCAGGGCCTCGGGCATGCTGGTGGTGGAGAGGTAGGTGAGCTCGACGAAGGGCAGCGCCGGCCGGCATTGGATCTCCAGCATCGTGACGACGCCCAGCGTGCCGAAGGCGGAGGCGGCGCCCCAGAAGAGATCGGCGGTCGGGCCGGTGCGTGACGCAGACCGGATCTCCCCGTTCGGGATCACGATCTCGATCTGCAGGACGGTGGCGTCGAAGAAGCCGTGGCGGAACGAGCTGCTCTCGCCGGATGTGCCGGAGAAGCCGCCGCCCGCCGTGATGCCGGGGAATTCCATCACCACTAGCGGCACGAGGCCGTGCTCGAGGGTGGCGGCCACCAGGGCGTCCATCGGCACGTTGGGCTCGACAGTCACGGTCTGGGTGAGTTCGTTGACGTGCAGGACATGGTTGAGGTCGGCGGTGCTGATGGTGTTGTGCGCGTGGTGCTGCGATTGGCGCGTGGAGTTGGTCGAGCCATGATAGATGCGGAAGGGCTGCTGACGAGCGTGGAATCGCTTGACTTGAGCGGCCAGCGTGTCTACGGCCGTTTTGTGAGCTTCCATTGCGAGGTTGTTGAAGGTGGTCAAAATCATGGAGGATAATGGACGATATGCGGAGAGTGCGGAGGAAGCGGAGGCAGCGGAGATAAGATGCGATGATACGTTCATGGTTGCCTGATCGACAATGATATCATCCACTCATGCACTCATGCACTACTAAATCTTGGCTTCTTCTGCACCTAATGACTCAATTGAGACTGTTCGCATAATGAGCATAAGTATTGCTACCTCCTCTCCACTGGTAGAGCCATGCCGCCATTTACAATCGGATTGCTGATTATCTGTTCTCTATAGACAACTGTATGAAACATGCTTTATGGAAGCCAGGCACCGGGTTATGCAGAGTCTGAAAGATATTTTCACCTGTGGAGAGCCCTTAGCTCGAATCGCACTCTCGAGTGCTGATACTTCTCTCTGGCATCCTGACTGAGTGTGTGCTCATGGATGAACAACGACTTATCCACTGTGTGTGGATCAAGTCGACCTTCTTCGACCACCATTTTAGCCCTACACCCTTGTACAAGAAACGGAGCTTCTTGTGCGCAGTCCTTGGCTGGAACTTCCCTTCCTTCGTGCGTGCGAAGGTCCTTGAGATCTGCAGGAAAATAAAAAGTTCGAGCCTTACACCAAAGATTTTGATCCCTTTTCAACTCTCAGGTCGCAGCCTCTCTTCGCTGCACCAAATGACAGGTGAGATGTCCATCCGACGGAAATATTGTTTCTTTCTGCTGCAGCCACCAAGAGAGCAGGTATGCATAACAACGGAGTTAAGATAATCATAGAGTACATTAGCCATGGCATTTTGGCTGGAGTAGGATGACTGTAGGTTTCGGTGATAAATGGTTTGGATGTTGACCCGCGTCCAACGGATAGATTGTTGCAATTGTAACTTCCAGCATGTGGTAGATTCCTTTTGTGCAGCTCCTGTGGCTGAATGCGATGAGTGTTCTCAACATAAGCAGAGACTTGAAGAATATAAGCATTGAGTACCCAAGTCTCAAGACAAGGATTAGAGATGCTGTAGTGTTCAGCAGGAGCTGAAAAGGCATAAGAAAACGAGGAGGATCTTATTACTCTCAGGCACCGCCGGATGTTAGATGCATGGCCGAAGACCAGCAACGATATGCATGCAGGCAAGTACTATCGGAAATGGATAGACAAATCATAAAAGAGGAAAGTCTGGATAATAATAAAGAGTAGAGAAAGTGAATTGTAGGGATCTCGTTTGCAGCAGCCTCTTTTAGCCGGAGCCAGGCTAGTAAGGACTCACGGTTACTTGCTCAGAGCTATTAGTGGTAGTAGCAGTAGAAGTATCAGAGTAGGTAAGTAGTATCAGTTTAGTATACTTCTGAGATGCTGTTAAAGGGCTTTGATTGGGTTCCGGTCCAGGACTGTGGCGCAAGGTTCTTGTTGATAATATATTGTAATTCTTTGGTAAGCTGATGCAGCGAGAGCTGAGCCATGTGCCATCGAGCATTATTTTTTCGATTCTTTTCAACCGGACCATCCCTACCCTCGAGTGGCAAGATTGCCCGCCCAATGTTGCACGTCATGGAGGCCGGCCCACAGGTGGTCAACAGCGATTTCATAATAGAGCTGAGCATTCAGGTCCGATGTAAGTAACTGAGCCTTCGAACTATTGATTAATTAGATGTGATGGCACCCAATCATGGTGTTTCAAGTACTTGACAAGTAGTTACCACCTTCTGCAACCCGAGCCCCCATGATTCTTGTGAGAAGTACATAGGCCATAGATCTGGCCCTATGGTGGGTATATGGCTCTCGCTTCACGGCCTGATCATCGCAGTGGGGAAAGTATTGTTTGAGGACATTGGGTCAGAAGTGGTCCACTGCTTGCTTACTGCGCACCATGCAGACAGTTCACATACACATGCAATCACCTCCAACCTGGGGTATTGAAGTCTCACCAACTGCGTCCTGGATGCAACGTCTGATATTCGTCGCGAAAAGGCCGGATTTTCTAGAGAAAACTTGATCTGGGAGATGAGGAGTTACACTGTGCGGCTTTAATCCTTGCCTACCCATGTGGGAAGCCGGAGCGTTTGCGAACTCGCCCACAATGATGAGGGCTGGATCGGATCGAGTCGTCGCGCAGTGGTAAGTATCCGTATGTCTAGAGGATAGTTCATTGGTCCTATCTCAGGCGGAGAAATGAGACCAGCCAGAAAGGCAACGAAACACGTTTTGGAAAGCATACGAACTATGTCGTGAGCGATCCGGTAACAGCTAATCGTGTAAATATCTGCACTTGACGGGGGATAAAATCCAATCCGAGCTCTCCGTGACAAATTATCATATTTGACCACTGCCCACTATCACGTTCTGAGGCATGCCTGGGCTGTGCTCTCCCCCGAGGCTTTCCCGAACAGCTCGATCTTATCAAGTGTCAATAGATCACTGCACCCAGCGAAGTCAAACACTCATTGCAGCCTCAGCAGTCACTTCTCAGATCGGCTACGGCAGAGCTCCGGCAATAGAACAAAATTATTGTCTTGACTCAATTCGTTTGCAAGGATGAGAGAAATGACCGATATGTGCCATCTCGAGGAAGTCATGGTCAATATTTGATCTGAACAAGAGAATCACCAAAGCAAGCGCCAGGGACGCTGTGGATGAATTGCTTGCTGGTGTCCATTTTTCGTTTCGATCCATCGTTCTCGCTGGCTTGGGGCGTGGTGGTCGTTGGGCCGGCTCGCTGTAGGTATTCATGGCTTGTAAATCGAGCCCCGAGATTCTACCTATTTTCAAGAGTGTACACAGTCTACAGTCCTAAGTTCTAGGATAAGTGCGATCGTAGTAGAAGCCGAGAAGATTGCAATGATAGCAATGTGTCGCTCTCAAGCCGTCCTCGACACCTTGTTTTTTCCATCTTTACCTTTCATGGAAGGACGGCGTTCTGAGCAAGGCGGACTTTCCCTCAGATTGCAGCACATCTGCAGCCCTCGCACAGACCGTGCGCTTCGCCATCGTTGCCAAGATTCTCCGTCAGGGCATCGATATAGTCCTTTTATGACCTTCTTGTTGTTGTTGTCATCAAAACCTCGTTCTCTTTTAACTTTGTCTATGCCGGTCTTCATCAACCAGGATAGTCAGAATCAACAAAGGTAATGACCACTTCCTCAACATGTGAACGCCACAACCGTTGGAGAGGGCAGTTATCAATGTGATGACTGACATACTGCCGACACCGACAGTAACGCCAGAAAGTTTAGGGCACTGGTATGAAGATCGATCTAGTTCCGTCCAACAATAGACTCTGGTGCACTTGATGGTTCTAGGTCAGGTAGTCTCATAAGAGAAATCCCGAGCATGTAAGGCTTTTACCTCCGTATCTTGGTCCTCTTGGTTCTCTTTAAAGTGTGCAATAATAGCTGGACGAGTTTATCACCGCAAGAAAGAAGGCGAGAGCTATCCCTACTGTTGTTAGTTGGCAGTAAATGTCGTGTTTCCTTGAAGACTCACAACCTCACACCCACCGTGTCGACATCATTTCAGCCGTCCACGAAGGTTTTTGGAATTCGAATGAACTCGAACTGCTGAGGGTTGACTATCTGAGCCTATCTAGACCTTGGCGTTTCTGATTCTGGCAGTCTGTCACGCCAAGCTGCTCTGGCGCTGTTCGATTTCCCACGGCCCAAGACGCTCGCTCTGGAGACAGGCCGCGTAGATTGCAGGGGCGTCGGCTCAATCCGGCCATGGGGTACTGTACGCATGGCGGAAAGGTTAATGAGTAAGCTACGCGGTGGCCTTGAACTTATTTGTTCGCCCTTCTCAGGTCCTGAAGACACAGGCGTGCTGATACCACCATGAATATATCCAGTCCTCTCTCGCGGGCTATAGGTTGGTGAACTTCACATACCCAGACCGCGCAGCATTCAAGGCAGTGAATCAGCACAGAGATGCAATGGTGGTAGGATTGCTGTGTGTACCGGATCTGGTGCTCAGGTTGATGAGCTGAAGATATCGTGATTCTATCATATCATAATAATCTATAATCAATGCCTCAGTGCACTGAGATTTCAAAGTCTTCAAGGTCACTGCACTCTTCGTCTGCGACATCTTCCGCATAACTCTTCGAGTAGGTTTAGAATCTGCGTGAAGTACGCCTTAGTACCCACTTCGTTGCCTCCAAAGCACGTTCCCCACACTTCGCCCTTGCTGCCATATACCAGTGTTTCAGAATCGCCCGTGTCGACCATACCGTAAGCGATGCTTGAGTCAATGATGATCTTACGAGAAGCGAACCTGGTTGAGAGACCACTGCATCTGCACTAGATCATATAGACCGGCGTTCATTAAACTGAGTGATTGATGCGACCTTGGAATACGGTATGATCAGATGACGACGTTGTTAGGGACAATTGACCTTGACAAGAAAAGCACAAAGGCAGCGAGGGAGGAGTTAAACTCGCTAGTTGTCTACTGTAAAGCGCTTTCATCAAGTTCTCCGGGGCAAGGCCGATATCTCCCAGAGTAGATGCGAGCCTTATCCGGATCCAGGCAACAGTTCTCATATCTGGCGGCACCACATATTCGGTCCACCTTCTCCAACCCAAGCAGCACCGTGACATCAATTGGCATTGTGTTTGGCGATTCCACATGTCTGGATTGATCTCGTCTTTCGTTTATATGAGTGGTGCAGCGTATCGCATGTATAGGATAGGCTGGGTGTCGCGGACGCGTAATGGCAACCGCAAGTTCTCGCTGAGCACCGCGGAGTGATATTCCGGGAGGACAAACCAAGTGATACACAGGGTTACTGATGCGTAACGAATTTGCGCGTGTGATGATTGTGCGGATTGGCCTGCCACATTAACAATGCGGTGGACATGGGCCGCCTCGCCTCCGCATAGAATATACTATCTTCATAGTTGGGGTAAAAAGTAAGTCATAGAGTCTGAATACGAAAATGTGTCCGAACAGGACCATGTGGGCTCTGATCCTGCCCTTAGTATCGAAATCACCGGGGTAGCGCTTGTTGAACCCCCCGAGGTCAGTGGAAAGACCTGTTTAGAGAAATAGAATATAGCAACTGCAATGGCCAGAAAGTGTTGGCAATACTATGAAGTCGATAGTGCAGGGGGTCCAAGAAAGTGCCGGGAAGTGATCTGGCAAGTATCATGACCTTTTCATCTCTGCTCAATTTTCTCATCACCGAACCGCAAAGATGAGCGCACGCGCGGAGAATTTGGGCCGAGTGCACTCCTGATAGCAAGTCTTGTTGCGAACAGATAATTGCGCACCAAGCTTGTATGCTTCATACACGTGAAAGACGTAAGAAGACGATTTGAGACGAATGTGGCATATGTTAGATGTACGCGTAGGTTCCGATCTCCCAACTAGTAGACATCGCAGCACGGTGATAACCACATGATTCGCCTTTCTGATTTTCCGGTAGCTTGCAGATGATGTCAGGTTCTTTTTCTTCAAGTTTTTGATCGCTTCATGAGGCGTAACCATACGCCCCCGAGAGATTTTGATCTCGATTAGAGATGGTTATAGTGGTAAACCTCATTTGATTACGGCGTGGTGCTGAATGTCTACTTTTCGCCGGCCAGATTCAGATTTTCGATGATGGTGTTGGCAGTGGTGGTGGTGCTGCTGCATATGCTGTGTGTCCACGAAAAGGCTGGGAGATAATAACGCCCTGTTAAAAGGCTCAAAGCCGCTGAAGATGGTAAAGCCTTCTTAAGACTTTCGACATTGGGGCCATGGAAAGCTCTGAGGTGAAATTACGTTCTCGAGTATAGTCACCATCCAAGTTGTATCCTCAAGGATTGTCTTGTCGTCCACTGATTTCCCAAACTGAGCAACGTGTTGAAGATTTGGTCGCCGAGCGGAATCTACCCTAATAAAAAGAGCGGCATGTGCACGAGAGCGCGTATGAGGGCTGGAGCAGCGCAGCTAGAAGCATCGTAAGCATACTCATAGGATGGCTGAGGCACCCACACATCCCAAGCGCGATTGGAACCATCAGGGGCAAATCCAATAAGTTGTACTCCCCATGTGCACATAAAAAAGACGTTCCAGCCGTTCTCAATCAGATGATCACAAAGCAGGCGAGCAAGGATTCGTCTTTCCGCTCGCAGGAGAGTGCCCCGAACATGTGTAGCTAGACTGGATTCGATGATGTCGGCAAGTACCGAAACTGTGTCTTGTCGAGGACAGAGGTTCGGGTCCTGCGCCTTAGGCGTGACTATGACCGCTGAGACCTCGGAGTTTGGACTGTGCTAGTATACAGCAGAGTCATAGTAGGGTCACAATTGGAAAACCTGGTGTAACCCGACCAGGATAACCGAGAGGCCGCGGATAACAACTGCTTGAGTTCCGTGTGCTAAGACATCTGAGAGATAGAAGATACGTGGCCCCTGGTACCACGACGATTATCACGACGAGAGGATGTGCATCGCCATAGAAGAGAAGGAAGGCAAGCTCTTGTACCCAGGATCCAATGGAGTACTGCACCCAGAGTTCATATCTCGTTGGTCGAAACTGTAGTGCTCGTCGAGAGTCATTGGCGCTTATCGTAAGGTCACAATTCACGCGACAGGTTCCTGCCACTTTGGATGGTCACGAGAACATGCTCAGTCGTCTGAGCTTGGCGGCAAATGTGAAATGCCGGAATTGGCTCCTCGCTCAAGGCATCATAGAGCAACCCTTGTACTCAGGGAAGCTGTATCGTCATCACGGTCGCCAATTTAACTTCTCGAGACGCAAGGATAACTCCCAGCCCTTCAATTATTTCCTTGTACGATTCTCTACCCTTGTCTGGCGGGACGGCGCCGTGGACGCAGATGAGGCGTCCGCGGTTTGTACAGTACTTAACGTAATCGTCGCGGTAGATGCGAGACAGACGGTCCGCCTCGTCCCCCTCGCCTGCAGCCACGGCCCGCATCCAAGCCACGACCACATATTCAACTGCATCGTCAACCAGTGACTGCGATAGGCAACCAACCATGTCAGCCTTGTCAGACAACTGGGACGCGAGAAACTTACGGGCGTGCACCCACCGGCTCCGCGCTTGTGCATGCGGCAGCGCGAACAGTAGGTCTCCCCCGCCGCCGAAGTGACAAGGGGGCACGCCAACCCTCATCGCGCAGTGGGAGCAAAAAGCCCATGCATGCCATCAGAAATATGCACAGCTCGGGGCTTTGAGGTTGGAGCTTGGCTAGGACGATGGCATACTTCGGGGGATGCTGCGTTTGATTTGCAGGGGTTTGACCATCGCGTTCCGCGCTGCCCGAAGGATGTGACTGGAGCTTGGACGTTTTAATAGCCTGCATCTGATTTGCAGGGACTTGATCATTGCGCCTCGCGCTGCCCGAAGGACGTGACTGGAGCTTGCCGCTTGCCTAGCTGACTTGGTTCTCCTCCAAATATCTGGGCGCGTCTTGCGTGCGGTGCAGTACGAACCATCAAGCTCCGTGCTCATTCGGGATTCCCTGAGTCGCCGCGGTATGATGGGACGTTCAGGTGGCTTGTGAGAGGCGCCGTTTATTCATTTGCCTTGACATGTTGGAGCAAACCATGGGTTAGCGGAGGGGCTATCATGACCAGGAGATTTTTGTATTCCCGTTCGGATACCTCCGTATGAATTTAATCACTCCATCTTTGGGGAGACCAGACTTCTTCATGATACAGAGCTCACGTTGGCAGGTGATATATGATATTCTAGCAAGCGAGTGTCAGGTCGGCGCCGGAATAATTGAATGCAGCCGGCCTACATACCTCATATGGTGGACTTTCCAAAGCCATTCAGGCCATTGAAGGGCCTCCGAGGCTACCTCCGCAGAAACGTCTTCGTACACGACGTTTGTAGGAGGACATTTGCATAAGTCACAGAACCGTTCTTGGAAATCATAAATTCGATACTCCACGACGGAGATGCGTCGATGGCGATACCCTCCGAGATGGCATGTGGATCAATCGGCGCGCAAAAGCTTTATCAACGGCCATCGATCTCAAAGCCAGCCGCAAAGCCGAGAGAATACCCAAAAGGTACCGCGCACGTAAAAAATTGCCACGCGACAGTTACACTGCAGTGTAAGATGAATCGAAGCCGGATCGATGTTGTCCAACCATTGCTGCTTTCCGCGCTCCATGAAAGAATGCCCCTAGCAAATTTTCATGCAGACAAGAGATGCCATCAATGGCAAATCCTCCCCCAAAGGGTCCAGGTGCATTGGAAGACCCTGTACGGACTGCTCCGAAGTATAGCCCGAAGCAACACTATCCCAACACAGCAGTCAGAAGCACCAGCCTGGCAGATAGAAGCTTCTTCTTGTAGTTCTTATTGGAGCATTGCCCAAGCTACGTATCGAGACCCAGGACAAGAGATCTGACAGTGCCCAATAGTTTGTGGCACTGTACTCCAATTGGATGAGTCGTTTCCATGTAATCGGAACGAATGACAAGACAGTCCAATAAATAAGGCCGTAAGTCAGTGGGACACTGTATTTGGGAGTCAGATACCTATATTCCCAGTCAGTCACTTTCTTATATGGCCCTCGGGAGTCCAAACGTACCAGAAGCAAATTACTGCTTATTCAGACGATAGAAGTGGAATTGATCACCGTCTGACAAAAGACTAAAGAGCGGTCTAGTAGTTATGCCAGCAGCTTGCTGGTAGTTCTGGCAGCAGTTGAGGATGTTCCGGGATATTTCCCGGAAGTGATGTCTACTTACGCATGTACCCCAAGAATTGGCCTCAACCACAACAAGGTGCTTCCAGACATCGTCTTCGGCGCTGAGATCAAAAAGATGATAGCAAAAAGAACAAAAAGACCAACAAGCAGTGCTCGATACGTTGGTGTATCGATACTAGCCTAGCCAAGCTCTCAGAGGAGATATTCTCTGATATTGTGCGGAATGACAATCCCATCTCACGCTGGGGGCTTAGAAAAGCAATGCCCTAATCGTTGCCCAGGACAGCCACGCCACATGTGCTTGGCGATAGACGTGAGATACCCAATCTATGGTCGGGGTTCCCAATCATGAAGGCATAGATATGACCCCCGCAGAAAGCCAAGACAACCAAGGTACCACAGGGCAAGCAGAACGCAGACGCTGGGATAGGATAGTCATCCGCAACCGCAGCCAGCGTTCGCAATCTCATGTGACACCATTCCCTGTATCGACAGCAATTCCCCTCGAAGGAGGAATCCCGAGCAGCAGCTGAACACGCACGGCTCCGAAAGCACTGACGCAGCACACGCCACCTTAACGAGGTGATGCTCTTCATAGCCTTTTCCAGGAGCAAAAGGCTACAAGGAAGACTAGAAAAAAAGAAAAAAAGTCGAAAAGTCGAGGACTGTGAGTACGACAGTGGCCATCGCATCTCGCCCCTTGAAGGACCCGTTGAGCTGCCTCGGATTATTGTTTGTCATGTCTACCTCTGCATTAGCACCCCAATTAAAATTCCGGGAAGCGCACTCACCTAATTCTGGCACTTCGCTCAACAGCCAGGACACAGCTATTCCTGATTGAGCTTATCGCGGATCCTTAGCTTGAGCGCTCGTGTGACAATCAGAACCAGACAGAGTGCAAGTTCCACAGTGGGCGGGGGTAGAATGGCTCCGCAGAACGAAGATCTCGTCTTTTCGGATAGGGCAAGTCTGGGTCGATGGTGGAAAGCCTCGATTGTCTGTTGACATGAGGTAGGTTAGGTAGGATAACCTATGGTACTTTTCGAAGGCAGATGGAGTGAAGAAAGGGACATGACAGCACAGACCCAATATCTCCTCAGTATGAACCAAAATAACCGAAAGGGATACGAGGTTTCAGGGCTCTGCCTGGCTTCCAACGCAATGCCCAAGAGTGACCCTTGGGTGTGGAAAACAGGCCTGGATCATGGGGAATCGAAAGACTAGCTAGGGAATTGAGCACCAAAGATCTTTATGTAACGGTTAAATGTCGCCATGATCCAGATTATCCAGGTTGCCTTGGGGTGTAGAAGAAGAATGTAGAATCAGGATCAAGAAACAGGATATAGAAGAATGAAAGACTGGCTACAGGAGGCTTGATGTATCACCAGAATGTATCACCAGTATGTAGATACAGGCAGGACATGAATACAGAAGTAGATGAAGCTAGGAAGGAAGATAATTGAGAAGAGGGAAGTGGGAAAGAAACTGAGAAGGAGGAAGATTTTATGATAGACCAAGCTGGCTGGCCAAATGGTAGTTAATTCCCACGAACCTAAGAGTGTGAATATGCCTATTGAATTCTACATTCACAAACTGGGAGTATTCATCGTTTGTGGAAGATGCTGAAGTGTATTCACTCACAAGAAGATCATATTGACTGAATTCCATGGCAGGGTCTGTTCATCTTTGGTAATTGTCTGCACTATGTATCATGTGCCTCATTCACCCTTAGATTGAACGATGTTCTATGCTACCTAACAATTAGGTTCTCAAGACAAATGGGATCATCAGGGGAGGGACGGACCTAATCAGATGGATGCGCATGACAAGATCTAGATCGCCGGAATTTATCCGAGGTCTCGCATAATATTCGCCACCGTAAATCCGTTGCGCGATGCCATCCGCCGGATTGCATAATAGTAAGATTTCCACTCTACGTGTATAGACAGACATGATTGATGATTCATAAACTATTATTTATGAGTCTATTATGATTATGACACACCTGAAACCACTATGCCAACGCTGTATATCATGACTCATATCAAACCCGAAATGCTCTCAAATGCTTGTACCTTAGACAAATCAATATTCAATCCAATAATCCACACCCACCAACAAGAACTCAAACTCCTTCAATAACAATCCTCCCTTCTAATCGCGGAGAAATCCCCGGCGTCCAGTTCGGGGTGAACCCGCCCAGCTCTTCGGAATCGTTGATCGGAGATGGCTGCAACCCGGCCTTGCGCATCCAGAGCCGAGTCACCTTGCGGGCAAGCCGCAGACGGCGTTCCTCCTCCGTAGCCGACTTAGCCGGGTGAGTGACATAATTGGTGATCGGCTGTGGCGACGTCAAAACCTCTGGGTCGGTGTCGGAATCCGAGTCCAGCGACGCCTGGTCAGATCTCTCTGACTCGGATGAGTCGCTGGGGGAATAGCGTCCGTAGTAGTATTTCTGCTTCGTGCGATTTAAGGTAGGCCGCTGGACGTGGTAGGGCACTTTCTCCGAGGCCGGTGAAGTCTGGGTCGAAGGGGCCTTCAGCCATTCGTCTCTGTGCAGGTTCTTGTGCACTGTGTCCCAGTGGCGCGTTAGGCTCTGGCTCCATCGCTGCCACTTCCCTAGGACTTTCAGACTAAGGAAGTACTGGCGGAGCAGGGTGCTGATGAGGATGCCGCTTTCCTCGTCAACCACCTCTTCCACTTCGCCACCCTCCGACTGCACGAGCAGTGACGCAAAGCCATCTTTACCACGGCCCATATAGCCGCGGGTGGCAAGCAGGTAGCTTTGGCTAAAGTCAATGGGCTGCCCACCGATCTTGGCCCAGTTGATCCGCGAGCCGGGCGGCGAAGATGGATTGTAGCTGAATGAGATGTTCGACACCTGCGGGAACCGCCCCTCCAACGCGGGAAGCTGACTGACTCCATTCTCCAAGGCATCAAAAAGCGCTTGGCCCTTGATGCGGAGGAGAACAACAGGGTCCTCGAAGGGGAAGCAGTTGAGAATATCCTTCACCTTCAACACTCCTGGCTGGTAGATCTGATCGCCGCGAATCGTCCCACCAGCCATCATCGCGCAGTCGGCGCCATGGTAGAACCGCATGAGATCGCATGCGAAATTTCCGAGATTCGACTCCCGTTGACGCACGGTCGAAAACCGGCCGTCCAGCGGCCGCGTAGTGTATCCGATGGGCTTCTCCAGCTTAGCCTTCAAACTCGACGTCAACCGACCGACCATGGCACTGGCAGACGGATCCTCCGGGATGGATCGAACCAAGTCTCTGCGCACGATGTCGAAGTCCCATCCCGCGCCGTCCGCCCTGCGCCAGGCTTCCAGATAGCTCAACTGCTTGAAGTCGGTACCCGACCGGAGAATATGCACTCCGTTGACCACAGCATGCGCATAGAAGTGGTCGTGACCTCCCAAGATGATATCCACCAGCCCCGGTGTCAGATTCTCGGCCAACTTGTAATCATTCGGTTCGCGTTGATGGGTGACAGCGACGACGATATCGGCCCCTTGCTCGCGCAGCCGGGGCGCAAGCTCCAGCGCCGTCTTCGACGCCGATTTGTAAATGAGATCCGGCGGGAGGGCGTTGATCGTTCCCAACCTAAATCAGTGAAACATGCAACATGTCAGCAAATATGACCTCTCAAGTAGCGGTGTATGTGCGCGGATGCCAACGTACCATTCCCTCTCCCCCAGTCCAATCACCCCGACCTTCAGCCCATTCGATGCGGTCAGCATCACGGTCTTTTCACAGTCAGCGATAGGGACATCCTCCCCCAGCGCTGGATCGATAACATTGGCTAATAACCAGGGAAACTGGCATTGTGTGCGTAGATGGCGAAATTGCGTTACTCCAAAGTCGAGATCGTGGTTCTAAATACGGCAGGTGAGCTGTCAGCTTATCTCGTATCCCACACCACACCCAATGGCCTGACCGAGCTCTCGTATTCCACCACCAGCCAAGCTTGCCAGCCCATCTTCCAACAGCCCCCGAAACAACATGGAAAGGAAACGTACCCCAACACAAGCCACATCCGTCCCAATCTTATTCAGAAACGGCACCATATGCTTGCCTTTCGTGACCGAACTCTCTAGACTCGGGTTGTAGGCATCGCCGGAGAAGAAGGTAAGCACGCCGGGTTGGCCGGCAAAGGCGGGATCGGAACGATAGTAGTTAACGACAGACTGGAAGCGGGGGACGCCTCCTACGGGCTCGGCGGAACCTGGTCTATGGCGACAGTCGGATGGTTAGCAACATGATCTCTGTGGTAAGGTCTCTACCCCCAATATGCAATGCGAACTTACTCTACGTGGTAGACATCATTGTAGTGAATCAATCGGAGATCCGGCGGGCCTGTTCGGCCACTAGTATGGATGACGGAGAACCCGTCGTTTGCGACAGCTGACATGCCTTGATTGGGGGTATGTGTATGTACAAACAGAGGTAGAGACAGACAAGAGAGGAGATTTCACAAGTCCAGACACTAAGGGAAGAGGAAGAGTAAGAGAAAGGGAGATGAGATAAAGGGATGGACAAGAGGGAGGCTATGTGTACAAGTACGCCGTACAAGGACAAAGACAAGGAATGGGCCCAGTGACGCAGTTACGCTGGGTCTGGCACCGCGCCAGGCATCAAGGCAGCCATGCAGGCACCCGGAAAATGCGGAGGTCGCCGGCCAATCACTCCACCACGATTGGGCACACCGGATCGACGCCGCGGTGGCGGAAAAGACAGCGGAGTCATTCTCAGGGCCCTCTGAATGCTGGATCCCCAGGATCCGAGGATCCGGTTGTCCTCACAGCCTGCAATTGAGTCATCACACAAATAAATGTCTGGCGCAGAGTTGACAGCATCCAAACAGAGTCGTAGTATCCGCCACATTCTGCTACCACTCCCATGTGACGGGTGATGATCTCGGGGTTCTGTCGGTAAACACCGCCCCACATTCCCTCCCATCCTTGGAGTGATCACATGCCCGCGTCTGCTTATCAGCCCGTCAATAGCCCGATAACTTATCGCCTATCGATCATCCGCACTAGTGCTTCTAAAGATAGCGGATACGCAAGGGCGTCTGGTCTCAATAATGAGCGTTTCCCTCATACACGAGTTGTGACGGAGTTCCGGAGTATCTGTCCTCAACAAACAACAGAGTCATCGGCCAGAATGAGCCCTGTCAGATCCTACGTCGGGTTGCAGCTCAATAAGAACTCTTAATTGGAACCATCCCGCTCCAGCTGATGCAATGTACTGCATGCGCTGACGTGTATTCCGCCGATTGCAATGTAACGCTATATGGCATTAATAACCATTGTTGCCCAAGTACAATTCTAACAACCTTCACATCGCAGACGAAACTTGCAGGAAGCAAAAGAATTCGACAGAACTGAAAATAAAGAACAGGTGGCAACACGAAATACAACATTATGGAACAAGCAAAGTGCACTTCGTCTTCCACTCATCACAAGAAAACCTGCTCACTTTTTGCTCGTCCTCAGTCACACAGAGGGGGTATATGGTCATAACATGGTAGGTTGGGGGTGATAGACACATCTGCATCTGCATCTGCCCACAGTCATCGGCTTATATCATCAATCATTTCCATATCATGAGGCTATGTCGGGCTCAAGCCCAGGAGGCCGTGGATCCAGCTGTGTCCGGGTAGAGATTCTCAATCCACCGGTACAAATCCGTGCCGTCGTCAAGGGTGACAGTCTCGCCGTTGAGCCAATTGGTTGCCAGAACATCGGCGGGCAGGGTGGCAGGCATCGGGGATGCGTTGACCGTCAGGACCCGATCCAGAATGTTGGAGATGACCTTCCGTGCACGCTGGCAGACATCGTACATGCCATCGTGCGGGCGGACGACATATTGGAGATGGGAGGCGAAAACAGTGAGTTTCTGGATAACCTCCGATCGGCGGAACGGGGCGGCTTGGACCTGAGCCTGGGCTTCGGACTGACGGAGGAGCTCGATAGCTAAGACCCCGGCTGCAGGGAGACCAAATGACGATGCCTGCAAGCTGTTAGCGCAGATTCATAGCAGAGAAAAGACATTGGCGATCCTCACATTCCATCCGACATTATAGGTGCCAGCCCTAGACCCAATTTCCTTCCCAATGAGCTCGAGAATGGTGCTCAGTATGTTCTGTGACACACCGATCAAGCCCTCCCCACCGCTCTGAGTCCGCTTCAACAAAACCCGGTAAAGGAGGAAGTCATTGTAGAGAAAGTTCAAATACAGGGGCAGAAGTACACTGCTCGAACCATTCGGGTCGGGAGAGCCAGGCCGCCAGCGAAGGAAGCTGGGTAGCTCGTTCCAAGTTTTGTGCGATTGCTGAGACACCTCCCTAAGCGGGCAACGTAAGCGATATGTCTTCAGTAGAGGCCGGGACAATGCACTTACTGAACCTTGCGAGATAAATCGTCAATACGACGACTGAGCGACAGTTCCAGAATCTGCTCCCTCGTCGAGCCAATGAGCAGCGCAATCCGAAGCCACGCGGACTTCCCCACGACTCCCTGGGTATTCCATCCCGTCTTGTCCAGCTTGCTGATGGCGGTCTCGCGGATCTTCGGCTCGGCCAGAATCTCATCGTAGCTCAGGTCGAGCGGGAACTGGACGTCATAGTAGCGCCAGCTGATCTGGGGAGGTCTGCCCAAGGAGGTGGCCAGCTGTTTGTCGATGCTGTATGCGCCCGCGACCAGACGTTTGCGAAGCTCGACCACGAAGAAGGGGGTCCTCGTGTCCTTCTCTGATTGATTGGAACCGAGGGTGAAAGCCACGGTCGCAAGCTCGGCCAGCTTTCTCCACGCTCGAGGATCTGCCAGTCGTTAGCCTGCGTCTCGATTCCCCGCACCAAGAGAAAGCCATCCAACCTACCGTTTTCACCATAAACCAAGGTCAAGAGATGAAGGTGCTGGAACAGCAACCAGCCAAGCGAATCATCCACCGCGCCAAAAGTATCACAGAACTGCAGACAGGCATCACTCGCCGAGACCGCCTGGGCCGCCAACAACTTCTGATCACGGGGGACGTTACGTTCGCGCTCGCGGATGGACCGCCAATCGCGCTCCAGCATGGCGCCCTGCCCGACGATCGAGTACACCAGCCCAATGCCCTCCCACCGGGAGGAGATCCGGCGGATGTAGTCCTCCGGGGTCGTGGCCGCATGCACGGTCAGGGGCTTGGCGCTGTCGTCGAAGATCTTCTGCGTCCACCGCAGCATCGTCGAATGGCGATCCTTGACGTAGCTGGGGTCGGACGTCAAGGCCTCCAGGATATCTTCCAGGGCCTCGAACATCCCCGTGATGAGCCGGTGACCCAGGATGCACCCTTCGGGCCACACGTCCAGCGAGGTCTCCGCCAAGCGCTCGTACAGGGGCAGGTTCTCGAACAGCAAGGTCAGCAGTCGGGCGCCCATCTGGACCTGCCTCGGATCCGGCGTGGTGGGCTCGGCCCGGCCCGCGGAGGCAGCATCGAGGTACATGGACCCCCGAAACTGGTCTTCCATCTCACTGAACATGGCCGAGTTATTGTTGTTGTTGTTGGTGTTGCTGTGGGCGGTCGTGGCAGTGGTGGGGAGACCCAGGGCGGCTAGTTTCTCGTCACCGTTGGGGGTGGACCGGCCACCCTGGGTGAAGGAGTCCGGGCGGCCCTGCGAGCGCGGAGACGCGGTCGGCGATGGAGCATTATCCGAGTACCAGGTGCGTGTGGCGGGAGGGGCGGGATACACACAGTTCTCGGCCTTGCCTCGACGGATGCAATTCTGGCAGGCGGGGATGACATTGTCGCAGCGCATCTTGGACTTGCGGCATGGTTCACATGGAGGTGGTGGCTGGCCATTGCGGCGCGGAGCAGCAGACATGCTTGAAGGTTGCTGCACTCACTGCAGGAGATATAGGAAGAGGAAGAGAGAAACTGTAACAATGCCAGGTGATGGATAGAGGGAGGAAGGAAAGGGAATTTAATTGTATTGAGAATGGGGGCTGGAGCATACAAGTAGTGACAAGAGCTCAAGAGATCGAGGCCCGCCTTGGTGGGCGGCGTATTTAAATTCATGCTCTTAGCTTGCCTGCCCGCGCGGACCAAAATAGTAAAATCCAGTGGCTGGAGGAATCGAGGACAGGGAAGCTGTCTCCGCACTTACGTACCTGGCCGACACCTCAGGCAACCACGCCCACAGCCCGATCAAGTCCACATCTGGCCCTTGCACGAGCTTATGGTCAGAGCTTCCTCGACCTCAACTGAAGCTGTATTGCATTCTTTTGACAGTTGACAGCCATAGCAATAATGACGGGAGGATAATTGACAGGCACGGCACCCGCCATCCACCTTCCCAGCCTCTTGAGAAGTCGCCCTGATAAGCTGCCTGCCTGATAACTACCCGATAACTAAGACACAGGGCAACAAGCAAACAGGGGTCTGGAATGTTTCAAATGCATTCTACGACAAGGAAACTAGCTCTTTGCACTCGGGTCTTTTTGCACTCTCATCTCAAAATGACATGAAGCGACGAAAGTCCAGCCGTCGGGACACACAGCACTACGACACCCAAGGAAGAGGATATACTATAGCAACACAGATAGTCAATGATCCAGAGACAAGAGAACCATTTCCAACGACTAGCTGAAGAATCGAATCTTCCAGGTCGCGACCAATCTTAGATCATTGACTCATTGACTCATTACAAGCGAGCGACCCTTCCGAAATCCCTAGCAGCAATACCAGACACGGTGTTCTCGCCATAACCTGGCTGCTACCGAAATTGACAACCTCACTGGGTGGGTTCGACATTTCGAGATGCAAGGGACGATCGAGCAGCCAGTGATCTTCCGTGAGCTCATCGCCGCAGAGTCCGCGGCAGGGGTTGAAATGACAAGACACTGCGCTTGAAAGGAGCAACTCTATCCAGAAATCTCTTCATACGAGGTCCGAAGGCGAATACCCGACTCCATATCTCCCCGACGGGCAGTATCAACAGCACAAATAGCGAGATTTCAATTTACACGATCGGGTGGAGGCTGTTGAACTAACTTTGTGTCACTAAATTGTGCAAGAGTCTCAGAAAGGGCGATAGAAATAGGCAGTCTGCATCGATGCGGTGACGTCAAAGAACAAGAATGCTGTCCTGCATGATCACGGATCCAGAGGAGAACATTTCAGACTTCGACCTAAATGGTCGCCCTCAAGCGCAGATCTGCTTTCAATGACATTCTAGCTATAGTCTAAAGTAAATAGAATCGGTTGTTGGTATCTTGAGAGAATGGGACAAAGTGAATACGCTGTATCCAGAAACTTACATCATTGCAGTCCCAAGAGAGCGAGGTACTATGCCGCGTAGCAAAACAAAACAATTGGTTATCCGGACTTGGATGCTGGTAGGGTCATTCCACGTGCGACATGTGAGAAGAGGTAAGAAGAATAGACTTAAGCAACGAACGATCATCGTAGACTATATCATGACTTCGCATAAAACTACCTAGTAGGTAAACAGTCGCCTCTGCCCACCCGAGTAACCCCGACTTCTGCAAGCACGCTAATCGAGAACACACACATACCGCGGATCCCTCCCACATCCCCCTCCTCACGCATCGAATGACAACATATCTCATAGAAGGAAAATGCCAGAAATCAACCAAGAAACACACCTCCGCGTTGGGCTCGGGTATATTTAGAGCCCAAAAGCGATGCAAAGGCCCACACGAAACCGATAAAACCAACCCATCGCCCCAATATAGCATCTACCCGTATACTCTCTACTTCATACTTGCGAGAGACTATCCTTACGACGAAGCGCCATGGAACGGTACGCATCCCAAACCCACATCCTACAACATGAACTAACAACCATAGCACCATTCCCCAGGACCCAACAGAAGAATACCTCGCCCTCACCCAAACACTGGGCCAACTCGACCGCGCCGAGCTTGAAACAATCTACGACAGACTCAACCCGGTAACCCCGGAATTCTTGGATGGAGAATGGAGCATCCACCTTCTCGACACGGGACATCCGGCCCAGGCCATCGCGGAGGACGGGCTGCCTCTCGTCCGGACACTCTTCTCTTTAGAGGAGACTGAGAAGGTGAGACCTAGCCGTTCAATATATGGATTCGCGGGCAGTGCTGATACGCAGTGAGGGAAAAGGTCCGTGAAATCAGGTTCCACGGGATCGGCGCCTGCGCTGTCATTCCCGACGGCAAAGACAGGGTAGATCGGTTTCGGTATGTGAATGAGAGTACCGTGGCGGCGACAAATGAGTATAAGCCCTATTATCGGGACTCTGGGGTTTTGCATTTCTATCTGACGCGTGTGGATGGGTGATCGATAGGTGACTGGTATGATTACAAACCGTGTTGATCTTGATCTAAGGACATGTTGATTAAGCGATTTTTGTACTGTATTATCTAAAAATGGTTTTGCTAGATAAATGGGAGTAGATGATTTACGCAACCCTCTTGAATGATGCCCTCTCGTCATAATCCCACCGCTCCGGGATAGCTTTGATCAAAACGACTTGGCGCGAACTGAGGCCTACCTCTCTCCCCAGCTTCAGCGCCAGACGTCGGACATCGAGGCGACTCGGCATGCTTGCGGGGATACACACGCGGGGGTGGGTGGCCAGCGTATACAAGGCCCTTGGGAACTGGGCGGCCTTTGCGACAGCCACCAGGAGCGGAAAGGAATCCCGAGCGGGGCTGTTGACCTGACGCCACAGGCGCATGGCGTCGACGTCGTGCATGAAGTCTATCTCGTACTCGGGACGGTCCAAAAGACCCGCGATCAATCTCGTCTGGCCATTGGCGATGGCGATGGTCAGCGCGTTCTGCCCGTCGTTGGCAATGGGCCATGCCGTTGATGGGAACCGGAGCAGGGATTGCGCTAGACGCCACCAGTGAGCTTGCACGGCTTGGTGAATGACGGTGCGCCCCTCGCCGTCGGTGATATCCATCAACCGGGGCGCAGCCTCAAGAATGCCCCGGAGGACCTCGTCGCTGACTTTGTCTTCGGGCAGGGCTGGGTGGTGGAGGATAGTGCTCAGCGGGTTCAGACTTACACTCTGGCTCTCCCAGCGCAGACTGAAGAGATCGACTCCGTTGTGGACCGCCTGGTGGATGAGGCCTACACGACCAGTCCATAAAATGATATCCCATGGCCCCTTCTGGGTGAAAGTCGCCCCGCGAGTGAGCAGTGTTTCCACCATCGCCACGGCGGCCTTGATCTCCGCTGGGTCACCTGCTGAGTCAGGTCCACGGAAGGGGGATTTGATATAGTCTAACGGCTTCAAGTGAGCATTTTCGCCTCCGTAACTAGGGTCCGCGCGATGCTTCAGAAGAACATTCACCACGTCCTTTCTTCCCCGAAGAACCGCCCGTGACAGGATTGACAATCCACTTAGGGTCACGGCATTGGCAAGCTTGTTAGCATAGTCATCTACCTCATTTTCACTTACCGCGCCGCGCTCAACTGTCCAGGCAGGACTTTCCACAGAGTGCAGATCGAAGACCGTGTGTTGGGCGGTTTCATCAGCGGCGGCCGCCGCGTGATTGTCGTATACCTCCTGTGGAGTCAAGATCTGGTCCTGACAAGCAGCACAGCGCTTGTGATTCCCGGCGTCGTAGACACCGTGACGAGATTCAGAAAACGCAATCAGGTCGTTCTTGTTCAGGAAATCTGCTACCACTTCCCAGAGGCCAGTTTGCAGAGGGATTTTCCGGCCTGCACCGGTCGTCCATTGCGAAACACCCTCTGGGAAACTTGAGTGAGTACTCAATCCACACTCTTGCGCCAAAGAATCCGACATCTTGTATGTAAGAAATATGCGAATCCGCACAAGAGAGGTTCGTTTCCCTATCGTGACGAACGCGATCAAGCAAGTGGATTGGCATCATGATGCCTCCTTATATTCTCTCCGTCTGCGAAATCTGATCCCGTAGTAAAACAAGCATGAGAACAACATTCTCCGTCTCCTTGTGTCCTGCCCTTGTGAAGACAGTTATCACCAAGCTTCATTCACCATAATACAGTGAAAGAGCATTCGAACAAAGACCTTGTCCTTAAAATTGGAGTTCGTTCATTGATAACAACCGGAAGGAACCCACAGCGGAAGCTAAGCCCAAATCAGCCCTGCCAAACCAAACCCCACTCACTGACGGACACTCGCCAAAGAAATTTCTTGCATCGCATCATCAAACTCCGTAAATCGGCCGGGCCACCAGAAGAGGCCTGGCGGGTGAACCATCGCCCCCCAAGAAAATCTTCTCAGCGGGAGGTTTATTGATGATTACAGCATACGGAGTAAAGTTCTAGACAATACGAAGAGATCCATCCCGGGTTGGCAGATTTTTTCCGCAGCAACTAGAGACAGTAAGATGATTAATCATGTCTCCGAGGATGTGCGTGCGGGGCGGGAAGGATGGGAATCTCTCCGACCTCTTACAAATCTTCGATAAATAGTAGCCTTTTTGCAGTCAAGGCTGGGTGAGCTGCCGAAGGATGGATCGAACGAGTAATATGTTCTTGGCTTGCATGAAACCCCGCGATCATTGTTGTCTTTGCTTGATGGTGGGTGTGTACTACGTGTCAATCCTCCTGTCGATTGCGCTGGTCGAGAGCAGGGATGGGCAGGGGCCCGCGGCCACCTATTTCCATTTAGTCGCCCAGGCGGTGCAACCAGATGTCAAGCTTGTAAAAACAGGCCATCCTACGATTCGAAAATTGCAGTAGGATTTCAAGAATGAAGTGGAAAATATGTCTGTTTTGATTGATTTGGGTATATTGTGTTTTTTCAAAACCATTAGTTAGTACATACATGCCATGTTAGCCGAGACTCTGAGGTACATGGCTGGGCCTAGTAAATCCCGTAGATCCCCTCCTCGGTAGTTCGTAAATTCATTACTGACGTCCACGGACGATGCACACAACGCCAAGAAACTAATGTGCAGGATCACATGCTAAATCACAGCCTTCGTCGTTCCGTCACGGTCCAACGCCGTTTGGTGCCCGCTTCTCGATCCTTTGGCAGGGGTTCGCTACCCCACAGACCACGCTGCGACATGGTTCGCTGCGGCATTTGACTGGTCCAGGTTTGTCCGGTGGCGGCCGGCTTATCCACAGCGTGACCGATTTCATTCGTAGACGATGTAGGAGCTGGCGTGGTCCAATCGCCAAAGTTGGGCACAATGTCATCTGCTGGCTCAGTTGAGGCAGAGACGGACCCCCAGAGCCCCGTTGAACCACTGGGGGTTACAGCGGTCGAGGGCCGTGCTGCTTTCCACGACTGGGACCCCATGCCAGATATGGAGGAGGGGCCGATGATGAACATCCCCTGCGACATCGACTTTCGCGGGGCAGTACGCTGGCGATAGGTTGGGATGCCTGGTGATGCGAGGTTGACCGGTGACGAAACACCGGGGTTGCTAACTCCAGTCCGTAAATGCTCGGTCGAAGCTACCTTTTTCAAGCGATAACTTTGCAAATTGGACGGCTCTTCGAAAGACTGCTCGGATCCTAGGGACCCAACAGACACAGTTGATGCGGTCCCAGTGGACTCGTGCAGGTCAGGGTAGCGTACTGCCAGGGTGAGAGACGCCGTGCCAATATCGACCAGTGCTGGCTCCCCGGATATTGCCCCAATGAGTGCATTGCAGCCAGCTCCATGTGTAATAACAACCAGAATGGTTTCGGTTTCGTCGTCAGTATCGTCGAGGTGATTGACGTCGCCGGTTCCGTTCAACATCTGCGAATGGCGCTGACTTTGGCGGGTAGAACCTGTGAAATCATGTTCGTCGTACCAGCTAACCATGCGCTCCATCCCATTGCGAAATCTTGCATGCATTGAGCTCCATTCCTCCCCGTATTCGCCTCCATTCCCCCAATTTTGGTCACCACGCATGCTGTCCCATTGGTAGTCGACATTGACGCAGGCATCACGGGCATGCGTCACATATCCAGCAGGTATTGGATTGGAGGGAGAAATGGCATAGCTTGGAGTCGGAGGCACATATGCGCTGTCGGGGATGGGCGATAAATTGGTGTTGATTTTGTTCAGTAGTCTCTTGCTACGAGGGGCGTCACCAGCGCCCAAAGCGTCACAGCTACCCGCACGAGTTCTGTGCCCCGGCACCGACTGTGTTGTCGATGTAGACTCAGCCTCATTAGGCGCGTTGAGGTCGGGAGCAGGAGACACTGGAGTTGAAACGCTTCCCCAACCACCCGGGAAGAAGCCAACCGATGGTCGGGACGTTGTGTCTGCCACCGGGACAAAATGTTGCTCACGTCTTAACAGCTCAATCTTGGCGGCGGCAACCAACCGGTCGGAGGATGGAGGAGGCAAGATTTGTTCGAAATAGTCAGGACTGAGCCATTCTCCGAGAAAAGCGTCAACACGCAAAAGGCATCGCGTGTTGTCCATGCTAGACCTGGGGCTCGAGCTCGGAGGAGTGTCCAAAGTCAAGTTCTTTAGGGATCCGGGAGTTGCATTGTGAATCTGGCCTGCAAGCGAGCCATACGGCTGGTAGTCGTCCGGTTCAGGGGAATTTTGGCAAATTCCTGAGCTGACTGCGATAGCTGTCTGGAGGCAACGAAGGAATGGAGAGGTATGGATGATGACTCGGCGCTTGCGCGGTGGAGTCTTCACGCGGTCGAGGAATTGTTTCCGTGCAGCATCGCTGTGTGTCGAAACGTCTATCTCATCGTCCAGGGACTGTAGAAGATCGACAATTCTAGCACCAAGAGCGCGGGACTGTAGCCAGCCGCCGTAGGAGAGGGGAGGATCGTAAGGAGTGGGAGATGTCAAATGCCAATTCTTGTCGGCAGCGTCCAGGCGAGCGCCATGTCTATTGAGTAAGTGGGTATAAGTAAATGATCTAATACCTGCAAGAACGAGGAGCGTGAGGCCCTACCTAGCAATAATGATGGCGGCGGGGGGTTTCCCCATGACGGCAGTATAAGGCACCCGTCGGGAGAAGCAAAACAAAAAGTGATTGTCGAAGACAACACCAAGTTGGACAAGAGAAAGAAGGAGGGAGTTTTCAAGGAGGCAAAAATGATCAATGTAAAATTGAGCGAGTTCGAATTTGGTAAATCAGTGACTCGCAGGTCACAGCTGGAAAGGGGTGTTGGTTGTCGCCTTATTGCAGGTTGTCTAGTCGCTCCGGCGGGGTAGACAGCAACACCTCCACAGCCACGATCACAGCGCGTTTAGAGGGCGATCCGAGATGTTAAGGTCGCTAACAAAGAACTAGGAAAGAGACACAACATGGTGAGGGAGAGAGATCAGTTGAGACAAAGGGGGATGTTCCCGGTCACATTCTTCCTGATTGCGATCGGTCGGATGAAGAGTCTTCCCGGTGAGGAGGTGAATTCACGTTTCTTTTTTTTTTTTTTTTCTCTCACTCTTTGCTCACCTGCAGTGACTCTCGCAATTTGTTTGCTGCTTCGTCACCGGGGCATGTGATTGTGATTAGCTAAGGTGCTGAGATCATGTGGAGCAAGCCACCGGATCCACTGCCTTCCGATGCCGATATTCGGCAGTATCCTGAATACAAAGTACACCATAGAACGCGAGAATGGGAGCGGGACTTTGCGGAGAGCGCTTGAATCTGTATGTAGTCACACCACCTGGAAGACAAGTTTGCCTTTTTTCTTCTTCTTCTTTCCTTCTCACAGGGTCACAGGATTGATTGATGAGCCTGTTTGGGCAATAGAGAAAAGATTCTGCCATATCACATGATCTTCGGTTGACCGCCTATTGTTCCGTGTGGGTTTTGGCACCAGAACACGGAATAAAATGCCATTCGTGGTCTTTTTCCTCAAGCAGTAGCAGAGCTCCGAAGGATCTTTTAGGTTGTTCTTGGTTCCTACTAGGTAGTCTCTGCCGGTGATCATCAACTGACTATCAATTACATCGCATCAATAGTACAATGCTCGTTATTGAACTTGAAAGAAACCGCAATCTCAGAAAAGGAACGTAATTTATTCCGAAGCTCAGCCGCATCAGAATCTGGCATCCACACGAATGTGTAAAGCTGCAAGTGGGTACTTGATACAGCCTCAGCATATATCCACACTTCATGTTGCGAAGGTTGTTTACCTACATCATGTGCCGCCAACAATCAACCCAACACATACACTAGTGAACGGGAAAGAAGATCAGCAATGATATGATACAGAATGGATTGATTATCTGCGCCAGAGTCAATAGCCGCCAGCGCCAAGAAACTAGAAACAGGGGGTATAACGAACACTACTCAGAATAAACAGAACTATCTGCACGCGGCGCAGCAAGCGCAAGCGCAAGAGCCTCAGGAGCCTCACCGCGCCAAGAAGCGTCTTGGGGCCTAGAAGCCTCAGGAGGCCGAGGCGGCGCAAGCATCAACTTATACACACAACGATGCTCGGTGCCGAGTTTCTGCAGCTCCAGCTCCGGGCGGGTGAAGCTTTGGCTCCGAACCGTCTGCCACGGAGGCCGGGGCTGCCGCTGGTGGACCTGGAGCGGCTTCCCCCAGCAACACCACAGCAGCTTCCCGTCCCCCTTGGGCAGATGCATCAGGTCCTTCAGGGTCGAGTGCATGAACCGCAGATTCTGCGTGCCGCAGTCGTTGTCCGTGATCCGGTCGTGGTCGTAGTAGACCAGTCGCTTATAGTACTCCCGGTAGGGCTCGTCGATCATCTCCATCCGCCAGAGGGGGAACGCGTTGTCGCTGTCGACGGCGAGCGACGGGTCCCGCTGGCGCGCCCCTTCCTCGTACCGTCGGAGGAACAGGAGGTAGTCGATCCAGAACTTGAGCGACCAGTGGCCCGCGGAGTCGCGGCAGGCCAGCATGATGAAGGCCTCGATGTACTTGGGGAAAGTCAGCACCGTGACGGGCAGTTTGTCGGCCAGGGGCAGGTAGCTGCGCAACCCGGGCTTGGGAAGCCCCCGCGCCTCATAGTGCGGGTCCCGTGGGGTCACAAACCCGATCGGCGGGCTGGGAAACATCCACAGCAGAGTCGATTGCTTGTACAGGTCGACCGAGGTGGAGATGGGGTAGCCGCGGCGGAATTCCTCCACCGTCGGGTACTTGGCCGAATGGAAGTGGTAGTCGGCCAGAGGGCGCAGGAACTGCTTGCTCCGCGTGGCGCACTCCCTCTTGAGCCGGCATTTCGGCAGGTCGAGCTTTTGCTTGAGTAGCCAGACGGCTCGTCCGAAGTATTCGTCCGGGATCACCCAGCTGCTCGAATTGTAGTCCGGGCTGCTCGACGTGACGCTGGGCGCCAGGAAGTAGACATAGGGGATGCTGTTCTTGATGAAGAGCTGGGCGACCTGGCACTGCTGCCGCTCCGTCAAACCCTCACGCGGCTTCAAGGGTTGAATCTGGCTTGTCAGGGGCATGTTGGTGGTAGGGGCTCGTATCGCTATCGCGAGATTTCTGGCTTAGATGGGATGATGGCAGCAAGGATAGTATAATAGACCATGGGACAATGAATGGTTTTTATACGTCATCGCCGCATCGGAGCAATAAAGACGCTTTTCAATACAATTTGAGTCAATGTTGTGTCTGTCCTGAGTCTTTATAAGGAAATCAGTATCAAAGACATGATCAATGTAGTTGCATTGCTATACCGGAGAGCTACATTAATGGCTTTCATTGTCTCCCTGATTGCAAGTTTTGAATCTACACCTGATTTCTTGACCCAGTTATCAAAAATGCTTGTAAGGGTCCGCAGCAATAGCGCAAAGAACATTCTAGGTCCCGAAAACCAGGGGTCATTGTAGCATGGTAATTATTACCCTACTAACAGAAGGCTGGTGCTTCTAACCACCCGCTGCCATAGAGACCACTGGAAGCAGACTGTATAGCAATGGGAGACCTGTGTGTAAACGTGGCGATCACATATGATATGAAATTACCTTAATCGGTATCACAGTGCCGGCCTAAATCATCTGTTCTAACCCCTATGTCGAGTATATCTGTTATAGGGTTGATGCCCTTAGTATAGAGCTCCGCCTCAGGGATTTGTAGATAGCTAAGACATTGCATGCTATCAAACAGACTAGTATGAGCTTAACATAATGACAGGAGTTTGATATTGAAAGAAAAAAAAGAACTGCAAGATATAGGAGTCATTGATACTATTCCTACTGCGTTACAAACATATAGATATTCTTCCAGGCTAGGTAATTACAAAAGCGTTTGAATCACTTATAACAAATCCAGTAAGTATTATCCCATTCATTTGCAATTTCTTAGATACTATAACTCAACCACATAGCTAACTAAGTATTATAGTACTATATAGCTTAGATTATCTAAATCAAGAAAAAGAGCATACTCGTTAGTTCAGTAGTCTATACAATAGTAATCTGGCATATTAATCATACCATATAGATGTAGAAGAGAATACCTGTAGGACATCTACTTTTTAGCTCCTGACAACAGATAACACACACCTTACACTACCGATGGTAACGAAGTCTTGTTCACGGATAATGCTAATGTTGGTCTAGTCGTAGTTAGATTTTGCTTTCTTTCCAGCGCCGTGGCAAGATAGAGAGGGTAGCCACCTTGAGTAGATCTGGATTCAGTCGAACAATTAGCTTCATTCAAGAGTTGAAAGCTTCCCTTGCACTGATCATCCCTTGTCATCCCCGGCTTTCGAGCAATACCAGCAGTCACGACCACAACATCGCGCCCGTAAGCGCCTTGTTGAGGCCAGAGTCCTCGGCAAGATACCCGTCAACATTGGCCCTGGTGTCAATGTGCATCAGATCAGTGGCAATGCCAGGGACAAGAACCAGATCATAGAGTGAGGCCTCGCTGAATAGGTCACTCTTTGTGCAGCGAAGTCAGCATGATTCGTATGTGTTCACAACAAGTAGTACTCACAATTTTGCATAAAAGGCTAAGAGGAGTTCCTATCTGGCCGGCGGCTCCGATGAGTGCAATCTCATGATGACTCTTGGGTACTGAAAAGCCAAAGATGAAGTAGGAAGGTTGGATTCTGGTATATGCACAAAAGAATCTTAAGCTCCAAGCCACACAGGAGACTTGCAGCATGGGAATCTGCACCCCGGATCTTGGTGGGAAAGCCGAGACCGTGGAGGTGGCGGGGGCAGCCATTGCCCAGATCCGGAAGATTGCTAGCAATGCTTAGATCTTTCCGGATCCATTTGATTAGACCCAGGTAATAGATCCCACGATCACCAAAAGAAAAATAAAATACCTCTTGTTGTTACCAGGAGGTACCTAGTGAGTACCTTTGTGTGCGATGTTTTAGTGGTTTACTGCAGTGGGGGTAGCACAGATTACTTGACAATCCACATTTGTATCTTATTCTCAGCTCATGCCCTATGTTGAAAGCAAACCGTGCAAATGATTGGAGATGATGATAGAAGCCTCCAACTCTTCCCAGCGATGCAACGAACAAGGATGACCCCGGCGTCTAACGTTAGGACTGCTGTCTGTCTACAAGCGATCCACTCTGGATTCATCTAGATGTGAAGCCATCAAGCTATGCAATTAAGGTATCTAGATATCTCAGAAACACTAGAGCTAGGCCTACACTCGGAGTATAAACACTGGCCCAGCCTTCACTCCGTCATGTAGGTACTGCTACAATGAGTCTCAAATTTATCGCTTACCCAATGTCCTTCTCAACATGCTTGGTCTGATAATGAGCAGAGTATTTACCAGCACGACCAAAGCTTCTAAAGCCATCTTTATCTTGCAGAGAGCTCGGAAAATGAATATTACCAACATTCAAATCAGGATATGTTTTTTGGCTTCGAAAAGGAGGTATAGTTTCTAACGATACATGGGCTCTGGATAAATCTAGTAAGAGACGGAAATATAGCTCTTGGGGCAATTCGTCGATCTGAGCAAGGGGCCTATTGATGCGTTGGCGATATGGTAAGCCATAAGCAGCGCGTTGAGTAGATAGAAGGTACTGCAGCCACATGATTTAACCATGGACAATCACCGATGAAATCTTCCCTGAACATTCCATTGCATTCCAGAAGATGCACGCTTCTATGGCAAGTGTAAAATAGATAATCAACATAGACAAGGCTTAGCGCCGCGCTTAACATCAGAAATCAGGTTCTTATGAAACATGGTGGCTGACGCAATCGAATCTATCGAGATCAATCTGAGCTGGGCAGCCGGCGTGCAGAGCAAAGACTCTGTATTGATTAGCAGAGCTAGGCCCTAGAAAGCTTGCAGTAAGAATACTAATAATAGTTAAGGGATATCGGTCTCGAGCAATCAAGCAGTAGATGTCTTTGTGCGCCAAGGTTTTGCTGCAGTCCCTAAATCTTCGTACATCGCAATGATATCGATTCGGGCTGTCGGTGGCGCATTGCAATCCGTCGGGCCCGGAGTGTTTTCCGACGGGACAAGCCTGAAGTATGGGTCCGCCAGGCCCGACTAGCTATTCTGGGACATTTCCTCAGCCTTGAATAGCGAATTGGATTACAGTATACCTCTACTGTGGCGACTGAGTGGGTTTAGATAGATATTATCAACAGCGTGGGCTACAACATTTCGCAATACTTAAGATAGAGGACTCTCCCAAGCTCGGGCCCGGAGCAGTTGGCTGTCCTCCAGATTCGGTGTCTTGTTGAATCGGCTGCATCTTCATGAGGCCTAAAAGCGTTTCAGAGAAATGACCGTCGAGACAGAATACTCCGATCGTCAGTTCCAAGTCGAATCCACCCCAACCGATTCCGAGTCTACCTTTTCCCGCAACGAACTGCACGATAAACCAATTGAAAATGAGGCCGACGAGCATGACCCTGAGGCACTCACTCGACTCGAGACTGCCCAGTCAATACTCAAACCACCGTCGGTGCTTTGGAAAGAGATTTTGTTCATTGCGGTAGTATGTATGGCTCAATTCATGACGCAAGCTGGGCTATGTATGTCTATCGCGCCGGCGCATATCATCGGGGACAGCTTCGGAACCACCAGCGCAGGAGAGCTGAGCTGGTTTGCCGCAGCCTATAGTCTGACGGTCGGCACTTTCATTCTGGTCGCCGGTCGGCTTGGAGATGTGTATGGTCATCGTCGCATGTTCATCATCGGCTTCGCGTGGTTCGGACTGTGGTCACTTCTCGCTGGGTTCAGTGTATGGTCCAACAAAGTGTTCTTCGACTGCTGCCGGGCCCTTCAGGGCATCGGCCCAGCTTTGCTGCTCCCGAATGCGATTGCAATCCTCGGCCGCGCATACCCCCCGGGCCTGCGCAAAGAAATGATTTTCAGCTGTTTCGGTGCCACTGCCCCTGGCGGGTTCATCATCGGCGGTGTGTTCTCGTCGATATTCGCGCAGCTCGTGTGGTGGCCTTGGGCGTATTGGGTTATGGGAATCGTTTGCTTCGTGCTATCGGTGCTAGGCCTGCTGGTCATACCGCAAACTCATCGGCCGCAGTTCAAGGATGACCTATCGACATGGGCTCGCTTAGACGTCGTCGGAGCGACAACTGGTATTCCAGCACTAGTACTGATCAACTTCGCCTGGAACCAAGCAGCTCTGGTTGGCTGGCCCACGGTGTATACGTACGTCCTTCTCATCGTCGGCTTTTTCCTTTTCGGCATCTTCGTCTTCGTCGAAGGCTCGGCTTCGTGTCCGCTGATCCCCCGGTCGGTTTTGACAGGGGATCTAGCATGGGTGCTCGGATGCATTGCTGCTGGCTGGTCCAGCTTTGGTATCGTCATCTATTATTTCTATCAGTTCATGGAGGTGATCAAAGGAGACTCGCCGCTACTGGCGACGGCGAAGTGGTCTGCTGCCGCACCGTCGGGGGCAGTCGCCGCCCTTGTCACCGGCTTCCTTCTCGGCCGACTGCCGCCAAGTGTGATCATGTTCTGCGCCATGTGCTTCTTCACCGTTGGTCAGGGCCTTGTTGCGACGATACCATTGAATCAAACATACTGGGCCCAAGCCTTCGTTGCTAGCTTGATTACTTCATGGGGAATGTGAGTATATACCTAGTTTCTACATCAGTGGTAGCATGTGGCTAATCTGTTGCAGGGACATGTCATTCCCATCTGGCACCCTGATCCTGAGCAATTCGATGCAACACCACCACCAAGGGCTCGCAGCCTCCTTGGTCACCACAACAGTGAACTATTCGATCTCGCTTGGACTGGGATTCGCTGGTACAGTGGAGTCGAACGTCAACAATGGGGGAGAAGATGCACTCCAGGGGTACCACGGTGCGCTGTATCTAGGAATCGGACTTGCTGGTCTAGGGGTGGTAATCTCGGTTTTCTTTATGCTTGTCAGTTGGAGGCGATATAGAAAGGAAAAGCTGTCGTCGTGATGTTGATTCGAGTTGATATTGATAGAGTGATAGACTATTTTAGCACTAATTTCATGTACTCCGCCAGCGACAATTGAATTTAACTACGTGCGAGAGTGATTCGGACCTGAGGCATTACCATTCAATCGTTTCCTCCCTCTATTCTTAGCCAGAACAAACCCTCTGATGGACCGAGACAAGCCCTGTTCTCCTGAACAGAGACTGGCAACCCCAATAGTCGATGTTGTACGAGCACTACCTACATGAGCCTGTGGTGAGGAGAGGCTTGACAAAGTCAATTAGAAATGATTAAATGGTGACCTTGGGGCGGTCTAATCACCTGTATCATCTTGCGCCGAAAGCTAAAGTGGGGAGGTTTATGGATAACATGGTTGGATCATCAGAAGAACGTCGCAATTGACTGCAGTGTTGCTGTTTCAATGAATCATCTGTGCTTTATGGAATACTAGATTGGACATGATTTCCGTTGCCAATTCCAGCTATTGTGGCACCTTGACCAATCCAATCCTCTCGTTCTCGCTCTTACTCCGCTGACTCCACTCTGGCGCTTCATCCTCACCCGCCTCCTCTTGGGCGTCGCCTTCCTCCTTAGTCTGGTGCACCGTGCGAGGATCGTGCTCCGCGGGAGCATAGATAGTCACCAACTCGAGGGGCGTATTGCCCGCATTCAGGAACTGGTGCTGCGTTCCCGCCGGCACAATCACCACATCCCCCTGCTTCACCTCTTGCTCCTTGCCAGCGACAATCGCCTTACCCGTCCCGTGTGTGAAAATCAAAGTCTGGTCAACTGTATGCACCTACACCCGAAATATCTGTGTTAGCTCGCGTCCCACAAAACACCTGTTGAATAGAGAATACCTCATCCCCAATCTCCCCATTAACCGGCACCTCCATGGCCACAAACTGCGAGTACAAGCCCGTGTGGAGAACCTTGCGGAACACCCCGAACTTCCGGCTCGGCGACATGACGCCGGGGAAATAGACCATCTCGTTTTTGGGGGGTTGACTCGTCATGTTCCCGGCGGTGTATTTGTTGAGATTTGATGTTGTGCTGTGGTTTCGTTTGGGGGATGTTGCTGCAGGTAGAGGGAGCCGGATGATCCGGGAGGTAGTGAGGGTGAGTGTTTTTGGGGTTGATATGTTGAGGAGGGTTCTTGTTGCAGATGGGATTTGTCTTGTCAACTTAAAAGATGGAGAGGGGATGCGAGGCATTTTATTTTTTTTTGGGCGAGGATTGATTGAGCTGGCTAAGTTAGGTGGCATTGACTAATGGCGTGAAAGGGGTTATAAATCTGGATGGTCTGGGTTTCTGGATCTGGGGGTGGTGACGTAATGGGGATGTATGCCATCATCGATGGTTTAGGAGTATCTATAGTGTGTGGGTTCTTTGTTGAGGGGCGCTAATGTGGGGAATTTTGTGATTGAAGTGGTGATGAGAGGGGGGGAGTAAGCTACTTCCAGTAGGTGGTCTGGACTTGATTAGTTATTCAATACGGTTGGTGTGTAATTGGTTTGGTCGTGACTCTTGAAGATCGGTTGATCGCGGAATTGGGGGTTCTAGAACGTCGCGATTAAGTCATGCGCCGTGGTATGATGTCTAACCTTGGGAAACAAGGGTCGGTAGGGCTGACCGCCTTACGTGCGGGGGAGGGATCTCCAACCCGTGCGGGGAATTTGCTCGGTAGCTCACCCAGGCAGGAGGATCATAAGGTATAAGGTCCTCGGGCTCCAGCAAAGGCCAGACAGATCTATGCTTCAATATAGTTCACGGTGATAAATTCTTAAGCTACTGTATCAAGCATATATTCTAAAGTGTAAAAAGCCTTGAGTTGCAACCATGTTTATAGGCAGGGGAATGATGTTAGAAATATTCTTTTTCTATCACGATGGCGAGACAGGCAATATGGCCGTCCAAGATATAGATACTATGAACAGACAGCAGCAGAAAGACTTTCCAACGCTACATATACAGCACATATAGCGAAGCCAAAGACGCATCAACGTCCCGGTATCTACCCCCCCCCCCCATCGTCAGCCATCTGCCCCGTAAAGGAAAGCGTAAACCACACGCGCCCCTCAGAAGAAACTCACCACATCCAATTCTCCCGACATAGGCCTAAGCCGCAGTGACCTTGTACGAGTACATGACGACCTTTGAGTTCCACTCCTTGAACACCTCGCACTTGTGAGGACTGATCTGCTGGCCGGACCACGCCGCCGTCCCCTTGCAGTTCTCTTTGGGGTAGATCGTGATGTGGTAGTCCTTGGTGTTGAAGTTGCCATTGATCGAGCGGATCCCATACCCCTCTTTCTTGTCGAAGTTGAAGCACCCCGTCTTGGGCGAGTTCTCGATGTGCGTCAGCAGCGAGCCGCTGCAGTTGTCGCTGTGCCAGGCCTTGATGCCCCAGGCTGAGAGGGCGGGGGTGCTCAGGCTGAGGACGAGGGGGAGGTAGGCGAGGAGTTGCATTCTGAGGGTTGTGGGTGGGTTTGAGGGTGGAAAGGTTGGAGTTTGTTGGGTTGGGAGCTGAGCGGGTGGTGGGAGTGAGAGGGTCGAAGGGTGGTTTATATAGGTTTAGCTCTTGGGGTGATTGGTCGGATTGAGGTTCGAAGACTAGGATATTTGGAATGTAGTATCCTGGTGAAGGGTAAGTGGAGCTGGAGGTGATAACTGAGATCCTTCGGTGCTGGGCGTTTCTTGGTTTAGTCGTCATGGGTGGTGAGATGGTTCTGGGCGCCATGATGGAAGAAGTGAGGGTTTTGAGGAGCTTGTGTACTCGATGTTGAGTTGCCTATTGCCATTGCTCTCAAGGTACAAATTGGTGATGCACCGAGTAGAGTCGACATGGTATGTATCTATGCCGCGAAAAGATGTGGATGAAGTTCAAAAGGCTACGGGTAGAGCTCAGGACGGTAGCTGCCATCCTCGGCTACCCCGCGAGACCAGCTCGGAATCTTACTCTGACATCCAAGGTGGAGCGACATAATGTGCATTCGCGATGTAGTATTGCATATTTGGAATTCTCTGAGACATGAGACCCTTGTAGTAGTATAGATGTTAAGACAGCGTCCCACTCTGTAGTGTGATTAGAGTCGGTCTGCTACTTAGTCTAGACTAGACTCGGATGAAATTATCAAAGCTTCAGATCTCCGGTCAGCCTAAACGAGACCCTTCTGTGCTAGACCTTTTCAGGTAGGAGTCTCGAAGCGAATGAGTACCTTTGCGTTCGGTCAGTTCGTAGATGAGCACGGCGCCTAACTAGGGCATTATACGTGGAATGGCATATGACCCTGCTCTGAAACACGGTTCTCAATATGTCCCTAACTGAGGACTGTATCACCTATAATGGCGCAACGGAGACGTCAGACTGTGCCCTCCGTGCGTTAAGTAGTCTGACCGAGCTATTCATATAGGATCTGTGACAAAAGAGGCAGGCTGAACATGCAGCCTCGGCAGCTCTGGGCTATGTCATCTTCCTACAACAGTATAAATATGCCGCGGTCAGTTCCTTCGATATCCTCGGACTGGAGAAATCGACCACGAGACGTGCCGGATGAGTGCTGAAAGCAGGCCAGATCACTGGCCAACGCATATGGTCGGGTGTATTTCCCATCCTGTCAAAGTCGCAAACTTGTAGCAACCGCCAAGTAAGTCAATCCACTACTAGATGCATGTTTCTCGTTCAGACATGAACATCATACCCTTTAGTGATAAATCTCTGCTTGGCGGAAGCACTAACACACGCTAGTAACTCCGCTCCGAGCAAGTCTGGATCATCTTATTATCTTGTGATTCTGTTGAGCTGTGAGTGAAGAGAGATATAGACTTCTTGTGTACCTAGTAGGCTCACTTAACTTCAGATCTGTGATATGCTTTCAAGATGGAATAACGTGAGCAAGCACTTTGCAGTGATTGTCACTACGGAGCAAGTACGGAGTACAGGGACAATAGTTTATTTTTCGGCCCGCGGCTGGAGACCCACTCGATTTAAGCATGAATGCCAAGCTAAGATTGGCCCCACACTATATACATGTGAGGGGCATTTTTCTACATCAGGTAAAGGCGGAGATAATTTGTCGAGTAGAGCGTAAGACAAACGGCATATCCTGTGCCGATAGGTCCTGGTCGAATTGTCTTACTTCCTCTAACTCGACGTGGTGGCAGTATTTGACTGTGCTAGCCTTGCTGCCTCAGGCCTGCACAGTGTGGGCCCCACCGCCCGTCGCTTTCTGCCAAAGTGGGCCTTGCAACCGCCTTCCCAATAGAGTCAGGAACGCGGTACTTACAACAAAAACGAGTATAACTGTCAATAACCCAGACCCTGTGGCGCAATCGGGAACGCTTGCGGGTTTGATCAGGAAACGGCGCAGTGGTCTGGGTTCGATCCCCCTGGGGATCGGCCCATTTCGTAGCTGCAAACCTCCTCAGGATAACTGGAAGGGGGGGTTTCGTAGCCTGTCCGCGGTGCGGCGCCTTGCGCCACACCCGACAGGTGAGCTTTTTAATCTTTTTGTTTGGTGCTTGATCTCCTTTAGCCAATTTTCGTGCTTTCTGGGATGATATTGGACTCTGTCTCGAGTGCTGTGATGCTGAAGTTGTCGCTTTGAGGTGTTGAGATTCCTGGCGACAGCCGACGGCGGGCTCTTGATTTCCACGCTTCTTTCTCTTCTTGTGATGTCTTAGATCTGATGAATATGTTCCAGCTTCTTCTCCGTATTGGTACTCTTCCTTTGAAGATTTTAAACATACCTCCCCTCTCTTGAGGACTGATAGCGAGGAGTACGCCGCCTCTTGTTCCTCTCTGAGGTGCGGTGTTTCCGCTTGGGCAGAGAGTGACTTCCCCGCGCTTCGAACACTCCCTGATCTTTCAAGCATCACTTGTTCTCTTGCAGTCGATCTTCTTACACATTGAGAGGAACAGCAATTGTCGTTCTTTTTGTTCGTAGAACAGTCTGCATCATATATCCCAGTGACTACGCTAAGATCGCTTCTCTATACGCCCCCTCAACAGAAATATTTTCATAAAGACAAGATTTGGAAGGTAGTTGAATGTCTACTCGGTCACTGATGTTCATATTCAGGCATTAGAGCGAGAGTTTTGGCCCGTGTCCCATTGTTTCGTCTATTGTGGACACTTTCATCCAATCGACCAGCAGGCCCAGGTACAATAACCTGTTTGTCGCCTCCTCCGACCGCAAACTGACGGAGTCGATCCTGTTATATAGATACTGTTATAGTCTGCGCTGCTATGTGTCCTCAAGCGCTCGATGCTCCATTTCAATAACCGCTCCGAGTGAAGACCTCGACCTCACATCGAACCGATCGTCAAGAATAGCTTCCTGCTCCACATTCCGATCGATTAGACCCGCATAGTCTTCAGTCAGAGCGGCTTCGAGAACCACGAGCGCATTCCATGGGTGGGCTACATATTGGCATCGCAGAGGACGTATCTTGAAGTAGGGTTTCCGGCACGCTAGTTCTTTGGAGCTGGAGGCAGCTTTGCGGGGCGTGATTTGTCTTCTCCACCTGAGCGGCATCACGGTTTCAAACACCTCGCGTCGCGATGAGACCAGGAAGACTCGTCAATCAGCAGCTACAATCAAGTCGTCCGGGCTGCCAGATCGGCCTGGGCATTTGAGAGCAATAACTTGCAGCGAGCTTCGGAGTCCTGTTGAGCCTGATGCTCCAAGGAGACTTGCCTGCTTGGCTCTGCGCAAGGTCAGGCACACCTGTCGATGTCGCACTGGGTTTCTGGTTTATATCCTTCGTAGGTTTTCTTCTTTTCCATTCTCATTTGATGAGTGCGTATTTGTGGTCGAACGCTATTTTCACAATCTACTACCACTTGTTTACATGATCATCATCTTGTCTATATGTCGACCCGATCTTGATGCCCCTCCACCTTTGGAGCTGGGACACCTACTCATCGCCTCGGATAGAGCATGGTTGGCTAAGCCGAGGCTCGGGTGGGATCGGGTCCACTTTTTGTGGCCGTGTGGGGCGAGGCTTAAACTCAAGGAAGCTACAGTGAAATAGAGAGTCAATCGTTGAGTGTATTATGGTAGAAAAATTGAAATCGACAAAGGGGTATCTTGTTCCGAATGAAACATAACAAAGGGGTGATAGCAGCAGCGGTGAGGCGTTGCGGGGTTGATGTGCTTAGCAAGGACTTTCTAGATGATCCCATGGAAGCCAAGGTTGAAGAGCTTGTGTGGTCAGGTTTTGTGCTGTCAGAACCCCGGCATCCTAGGAGTTGTAGTGACGATTGCAAAGACTGACGAGACGTTCGGCGTTTCTGCTGCATGATCCTCGGCCGGTGGTGATTGGATCTGATTCATTTGGAGATATGTGAGTTTGAAGCCCGGGTTGTGGAATGGGACGACGAGAAACTCACGTTGAGGTTGAGCAAAATCTGAACAACCACCTTCTTCAGTTCCAGCCAGGCGGCGCGGAGCTTTAGATTGGCGCGTAGCCCCGGATGAAAGAGTAGCATGGTTTGATCCATGAGCTTCCTCTGCGGCACGCTGGCAGTGAGCCATCGCTCCGGCCGGAACGCGTGTGTGTCGTCTCCGTAGATTGAGTCACTGAAATGCGTGACGTAGGCGTTGCAGCTGATGATCGTGCCACTCGGGAAGGCGGGTTCCGATCGTAGATCGTCCGAGACCGCTGAGGCTGGGAACTCTTTGTCCATGTTCGTGGTGCAGGTTAGGCGCATCGACTCCTTCATCACGGCACAAAGGTAGGGTAGACGTGATAATTCCCTCCAGCGTGGATTGGAGGAGAGTGACCCAGTATTGTAGGCTGAGTCGATCTCATTTTGAAGCGTAGTTAGCTTTTCGGGTTGTTGAACCAAATATGGAAAGACAGAGGCAAAGGCCGTGATGAGGGATTCGGTCTCGGCTGTAAGATCGTCGCTCGTCAGGGAAGTGTCGTTAAGGAGGGTGTTGGAGCTGTCTGAGTTTGGTTTGTGGAGGCTAGCAGGTGTCGTGAGGGCAGGGACGGGAATCATGGAACAATGTGTAAGCTGCCGACCTCTGTACCTTTTTAGCGACGATATTGGGCTCTGGAAGAGTAAGTATTCTATTATGGATGGCTTGATGGGAAGCGAGAGGGCGTTTATTGCTTGGGTCTGTATCTGAGTTGTGTCTGGCGCTGGGTCGGATATGCATTGATCAATGAGCGTCGCGGCGAATATCCTGAGACAGGCTACCAGCTCTATACTCTGATGTACTCTCAGAGCGCACAGAAGCTCTTTCGTTGAGATTTCGTTGATACCCTCGTATTCAAAAAACCTCGCCCACTTGCTGGTTGGAATTTGGAAATCGCGTCCACTTTGTGCGCAAGCATCGGCATCCCGAGGTTCAAATCCCTGCGAGTTTGAACAACACTTCTGTCAACAAGGCTTCTGGTCTAGTCAAGCGCGTGATAGACATACGTTAATATTATTGCACTGAAACTGGTATAGCTGAGCAATGATGTTGGGATCTGAGACACTGATCCGGTTTTGTCCTAGATGAACGATTCTTCCATATCTCGAATGGAGTTCTGAGAGCTTGAGACCATCATGAGGTGAGTTACGCAGGTAGATGTGCCACCACCACGAGATGCGCGATATTAAGGGGTCGGAAACCCAGTTCAAGTGCGCGTATTGGCGGAAAGTGTATGCAAAAGCCAGCATTGATGACAGAAGTGCAATCACGAGCAGCAACATGGTTGCAGTCGCTCGGAACCGCTCATCCTATTCCTCCAGAAAACCTTCGCATTGAAATAGAGGTCAAAAGGAGTGGTGCTCTCATATAAGGTATCCGGCTGTGTGACGGTTTGGGGGATATAATTTGGGCCCAGCCGCGTCATCCCGAAACCGGGTCGAGAAAATAAAACGGAGGAAACATCCCCTCAACGTCATTGTCGCAGCATCACCGTGCGACACGTCTGAAAGGTCCCCAAGCACGGGCTGCCTCGGGTGGATTCAGCCTGACATTTAGCTAAGAACCTTGATTGGCGCAGACGAGGAGTTCCCAGGCCAGTCAGTCGAAATTACGTGATGGGAAACACGATTCCCCCGGGCGCGCGCATGGTCATGGGGCGGTCGGGCCGAGAAGTTTGATTTTAAAGGGGGTGGTTATGAGAGGTCGGATCTGCAACAAGGGAATCCTTAACGGGCCGATAATACCTTAAGTTGTAGATTGATTATTGATTGATGAATGTAGAAGTCGATCGCGTGGCTTTCGGATGGCTGTAAAGGTAACTGGAAGTACTACTAAGCGGATCATGGGACTGAATGGGAGTGACTACGACCATTCTGGTTACCGCCTTGGCTGTTTCCTCGAATTTCCCCGCAATGTTTGGATGCCAATCTTCTATCTAGCCTTGCCTCGTGTTTCTCGTCCTGTTCTGTGGAACACCACCCACGAGGGCAGTTCGCACCAAGTGGAGTCGGCCTCAGATCCCAATCCTCGTGTTCAGAGTTCCTGTCCGTTATCTACTTGGTCCTGGACGCTTATCAACGTGACCGTGACTCAAAAGTCCAACGTGCGCGATCTCTCTTATCAGTTGCCGTCCCCCTCCGCATTTGGGTTGAACTGGACCCGACCCCCACAATCCTAGCCTCATACCAACATCTTCAACCCTTTCAGCCATCTTAATGATGCATATTCTGCCTTGAGACGAGCAAAGAGTGCTTGAAAATGGCTCATGGGAAGGTCCACCGTGGGTTGCAGCACCGATCTGCCGAAGAGCGTGCAAGCGCAAGGCGATCGATGGTAGCGTATGGACGGACCCATGTTCCCTTCTGCCACGTGGGTGAGACTAACGTCTTCGTGCAGATGCAATCGATGTCGCTCCAGGAAGACCCGCTGCGCTGGCAATCCTCCTTATCCGTGTGCTGCGTGCGAAGATGTGGGCTATGATTGTGTGTATTCCGAAGCTGAGAAACGTGTGTCTATTACCGAGAGGTGAGTGGACGACTACACCTACACATCCATTATCTGACTGAGTAGCTACTTCCGTCGCTTGCTATCCGATGCACAAGCCGCTCGTCAAGGTTTGTTTCGTCCGATCTAGGCTATCGTATTTCCAGCTCACTCTTATCCAGATGGAAATCGCCCTCCACCACCCGCTCCCAGCTCCACATCAGCTTCCCAGAGCACTTCCGTAACCCCAGCGGAAACATCTCTGGAACGAGACGACTGGTGGTATAATGGAGCGGATAACCTCTTTCTTAACCGGTCGGGCGAGCATCGTACGTACCACTCTTACCTTCAAGGGAAAGATACTAAAGGATTCATGATTCGATCAGAATTTATTGGAGCATCCTCCGCCACTCATCTAGCCAAGCGTCTCAACCCAACCTCAAAGAATTTAGCGTGGGATGTGCGCCCACTTTATGATGATCCAACATCCTTGCGTCGATCTATATCGCCGGCTTTACCTCAATTACCGCCTTTCGAATACGCCAAGCGTCTTTATTGGGTGCAGTACAGTTACATCGGAACAATCTTTTCCCTTATACAGCCACAGGACTACGAAGATCGACTTTACATAGTCTACCACCAACCTCGAGACCTACTCAACCGAGAGTCATGTCTGGTCTATTGCCAGGTCCTGCTTATTATCTCATACGGCCTGATGTATTCGGTGAATCAGTGGTCGGGAGATGATGGTCCTCCCGGCTTCAAATACTTCAAGCATGCTCTTCGCTTCCTACCAGACATTCATGAAGAGGGTTCTATCTTCTTTGTCGAAGTACTATGCTACGTAGCATATTATATGCAAAACTTGAATCGGCGGGATGCTGCATTCCTCTATGTATGTGGTTTTTGTCACCCCACAACACGACAAAAGCTTACAAGTATGACTAGATTGGCACCGCTCTGCGAATGGCCATCTCACTGGGACTTCACCAAGAGGCGTCGGATCCAGCAATGAGCGAAGAAGACCGGAATCGTCGACGTCGATCCTGGTGGTCCGTGTACAGTTTGGATCGGTAAGCCTGTGTCGGCTAGAAGAGGATATGACGTTACCTGACAAACACTAGGCTCCTTTCCGTAAAATCCGGAAATCCTATAACCATCCAAGATGAAGACATAGGGACAACTTGGCCGCGACCGGTTGTAAGTTTTTGAGTTGTCAAGGGATGTGAGCATGAACTGACTGCACGTAGGACCCCGGCGACGTGGTCCCCTGGCCTTCTGTTGTTCTAATACACTATACGCAATTATCGAGAATACTTGGTCGCATTGGAGAAGGTAAAGATGGCTTCGCCAACCTACAAGACGCGATCACTAACTTATAGTGGAAAGAAATATATCGGAAGAAACCTCGCTCCGGGTCAAACCTCCTCCTCTCAGTACAAAGTATCATGGACGAACTATTCGACTGGCTAAGACGGGTACCTGACCGCTTGCGTATTGATTTTTCAACTCTTGGAACGCACATAAATCGCGAATCAGTGTCGTTGTTTTTACATTTCTACTCGTGTGTCAATATGACAGCAAGACCATTGGTCTTTTATGTCATCCAGCGACGTCTTGATGCAGACACAGCAGGCTCGGTAACAGATGACTGGAAGAAAGGGCTTTCCCAAAATGCCGTGCAGGTGATAGAGAGCTGCATTTCCGCTGCTCGTGCCACCATCATGATCATGGATGCTGCTTCTAAGCAGAACCTGGTTGGTATGTGCATTCGAAGCCCCTCGATCCTGATGCTGTTAGCACTCTAACGCTCAAGCAGCGACCTACGGATACTTAGATGGAGAGTATATTTTCTCTGCCGCTCTTTTGCTGGTCATGGTCAATGCGGCTTTTCCGCACAACGATTCCAATGCGCGATCCATGGCGATCGCGCTGAACCTTCTTCGAGGGATGGCGGATCGAGGGAATACCATCCTCGAGGCTCGTCACTCATTGCTTCTTGAACTACAGTCTGCCATTGGGCCGAACCGCTCAAGGGATGTGGACAACAATGCTTTGGATATACCGGCCACCCCCGCTAGCACGCAAAAGCATACACCATCTTCTAGCGTCGTGGAACAGGCTGCACGAACAGGACCGAGACCTCAGAACCAGGATATCTCTTCCGTGCAGGACATATCCTTCAACTTCGATGTAAATGATGATCCCGGGCTTTGGGAAGAGGTCCTTCATCAAATTGATATCGACATGGACAACGATTGGATTGAGCAAGCGTTGCGCAAATAGGAAGATAGAAAAAATATAACCCTTACTCACTGTCAGGTTCCCTTCATCTTCACCCTCTCTAAATGATGTAAGGTAATGCTTAATGAGCACATGTAGGCAAATGCACACCCCTTGGCTGACACGAGCAATTAAACGAATGTTACCCATGGTATTATTATACCAGCTTGATCTGATTTCACTCACCTGTAGAGACCTCTGTGTCAGCATCATGTTGCTTTACTTCAATGCTCTTGAATTGTGAACACTGTTCCTCAATCTTGTTGTATCTGTGATATTTTCCGTAGGATGCATCTCGAGGTGGACTTACCCAAAGCGGTAATCCACGGGGCGGCTGTAGGCTGCAGCTGGGAGATAAATAAGCCGCTTGCAAGACCACCACATTTCCCCGCTCTTCCGCTCCATCAACCATCTCAATACCACCATCTCAAGCCATTGATCTTGGGAACGTGCTATCACCAACTCTGTTCATTTGACAAATAGCGAAGCCCCCGTCGACGTCAGCACTATTTGCCACAATGGTTCTACGGCCGAACAACTCTCCCCTGACTCCGGAGTTCGACGCACTGGTTGAGGAGAAACTGGCCAAATGGAAGGTGCCTGGACTCACAGTGTCAGTGATCCATGGCTCCAGCACTTATGCCAAAGTACTGCCAAGTTCCAACGTCGCCATATAGTATGAGCTAACCCTGGAGTACAGGCATACGGGATTGCGGAATTTCCAGACAAGAAAATGACCGTCGAGTCTCTCTTCGACACATGTAGCACCACAAAAGCCTTTACTGCGGCCCTCATGTCAATGGCTATTGACGAAAGCAAGGACACACCAGATCCAATCTGCTGGGACACTCCCGTCTCGTCTCTGATCAGGGATGATTTTGTCTTGGCAGACCCGTACGCTACCGCGAATACCACAGTTGAAGACATGCTCTCCCATCGCTCAGGTCTACCCGGGCATTTCATCCCAATGAACCTCGCCTTTCCGAATGAGACCCTGCGCGAAGAGGTGCGGAAGCTACGCCACCTGCCTCTTGCATTTGCTCCACGGACAACATTCAATTACTGCAACCATATGTTCATGGTCGCATCGCATGTGCTAGAGCAATTGTCCAGAACAAGTCTGGGGAGCGTCATGAAAAAGCGGATATGGGAACCACTCGGAATGAACGATACCTACTTCTCGAATAAAGAAGTGCTCGCGTGTCCATCCACTGCACAGCGTCTGGTGAAGGGCTACACCTGGGATCCTACCACGAATCGCCACGTCGAGCGACCGTACATGGATTATGCGCCTACCACCGGCACGGGCGCTATTGTCAGCAATGTGCTCGACTATGCGAAATGGATACGCACGATGATATATCAAGGAGCACCAATTTCACCACAAGGGTATAAAGAAATTTTAACTCCGCGGACCATCATCAAAGACTGGGAAGACATGAATATCCCGCCGGGACAAGTCCACCTCTATGCGCTCGGGTGGTTCGTGGATAACTACCATGGCGAGCAGATAATTTGGCACTCGGGGAGCTGGGAGGGGTTCGGAATCATGGTGGGCTTTGTCCCGAGCAAGAAATTTGGCTTTGTCATGATGGGCAATACGCAGAACGCGAGATCCGCGGAGTTGGAGCTCTATCTCTATCTTCTTGATCGGCTGTTGGGCAGGTCGGGCGAAGACAGAGAGGCCTATATTGCCAAGATCGATGCAATCGTGCAAGAGCGGCAGAGAATACAGCTGCAGAGCCTAGACGAGGTTAAGGATCGGCTGTTTCCAGGAATCCCTCACTTGTTGCCCCATCCTTTGTCACTCAACGACTATACAGGCACATACTCGCATCCAGGCCATGGGCCCATTACACTTTTCGTGAAGGATGCGAAGCTGCATGTGAACTTGATGGATCGAGTTGCCAAGAGCTGGATGCGCTTTGAGCATGTGAGCGGGGTGTTCTTTGTTGTGAAGTGGTATAAGCCAGAAGCAGAAGGGGTTGATCCTGACTACATGGCGGCGCAGTTCCACGTGGGCGTGACGGGGGTGGTGGAGAGTCTGGGCTTGGACCTAGAGCCTGCACTAAATGGACAGATGATGTGGTTTAAGAGAGTGTCGGGCCGACAGTGATCTTTACATGAACATTACCATGGTTATTTTTAAACTCAGGGGACCACTGTTGTAGATGTCCACCAATCTCAACATCAATTATCTCCTCGAGAGACTCCTACACCCATTACAGTGAGCTCCACAATTCCAGCTCAATAACCTTTTCCACGACGAGCACCCCTCCCAAGAAACGCTTATCTTGGAGCACTTCTCACTCCTCCCCCCGGACCCAAACAGCACCGTCATCCCGCGCGCTCCTCTCCTCTTCCGCCTACCTCCTCATCGGCACCGCTGAAGACCTTCGGCCGCTTTCGCTCACACCCTCAGTTAGCACCACAACGCTGACATATGAGTCTCACAGTCCGACTCAAAGTCCCCAGGGTGAATGACAAAAAGTTATCAACCAAACAGAAGAAGTTCGAAGATATATACAGAAAGACTCGAGCACCCTTTCAAATGAAGCTATATAGGTAGGATAGTTTCACCAGACCAGAAGCTGTTTGCCGAGGTAGTATGGCACTCACTCAACCTTTTGGGCCCGATTAGACAAACATCCCCACCCAACATCCACGATGAATGTTCGGCACAGGACCTCCAAGATCTCCTGGACTGCTTCCGGACGGAGAAGGGCCTGCGGCGCATTGATGAACAGCATCCTTACTACGAATTCAAGTATCTCCGAAACCAACAACTAAGCGACATCGCCCGCCGGCCCGAGATGAACCTGCGCATGCTCAAGGCCGAAGAAGAAGGTGGAGGCAGGTGCTTCTAGACTGTCTGATTTGTGAGCTGGTGGGGCACTCCTTCTCCGAGTCCAACGGACAGCCCGGGATCTCGGAACAGACCCGTGAATCGAGAAAAAAACGATCCCGGAGAAGTCGGTGCGACGCGATAGTCCGGGGATAGAGGTGCTTCTCCCCGGAGCTTATAGAGGGATTTTGAGCAATGGCTCTTATGCGACTCTGCCTCTGCAGTCTTCCCAGACTCAAGTCAGGCTTGCATCGATGTGGGGGAGATTATCATAGATAGGTTGGCTGCCATGCGCCTGGAGTGTTACTGCCTTCAGCGGGCTAACCGTGAATCCACTAAGTCGAGCTCATAGGACACGAACGACTGCTTCCTGCTTCAGAATTATCTGTCTTAACCTCGGAGGCTCAATCGTGTTTACAACGTAAAAAGGATGAAAATAAGGAAGCATGACCGATGTGATCGCCTTATATACCGGTTAATATTCCTAATTAAACATCCAGAGATGAAAACATAGCACACGATTCCAGTTGCCCGATGCATCAGTCAAAAAGTTTTGAGTTGATCGGCAGACTATCCAACTGGGGCCAGAAGTCCAGCATCAAATCTTTATCCAGTGCAAAGTAATCCAACAAGGACTCTGTACGGGGATCTAGGCCAATCGAGTCGATGTAGTGGCCGTGCTCCAATGCAGGGTGAGAAGTGGCGCCTGGATTGTTATTGCGCTCTTCGTTCCCTGTCATCGAGGCACTCGCTTCACCTCGTGTCGTTTGGCCGGCATGACCCGTCTTGGCATGGGGTTGCGCAAGCACCATACCTGTTACCACGGAGCCATTTGTCTCCGTCACATCCTCGGGAAGTGGTGCGTCCGTGTTGTGTAAGCCCAGACGAGTCAGTTCCTGGCGCAATCCCTGGAGAATGACACTATACTTCCAGGAGGGTGCGTTTCGAGCCGTAGCGTTGGCTAAATGGTCTTGAGCAAGCGTGGATAATTTGTAAAGCGTTGCTTCATCCAGCTCGGCATCAAGCGAGCCCTCTGGTCTTGGCAGAAAGGGAGGACGAACGCGGAAAATCCGCCCCTGTCGAAGCTGGATCAAATAGATGTAAATGATAGATAGGGCGTTGAAGGCAATATACTGCGAGTACCAAAATGCTGTATAAAGCTCGTCATCATGCACGAAGCCCAGAATCAGCTCAATGGCATCGCAGGCTGCTGTAAGGCAGGTGCAGAGAAGCTCCTGGTAGGTCGTCTCACACTCCAGCCACATCTGCCCATAATTCCGCAGCAGCAGCGGCCTCGTGATTAACATCACGGCATGGTATCGAGCCAGTCGGAGTACGGTCAGCTGGCGCCGAAAGACCGGCACCAGGCTGCTTGGGTGGATGACGCCTGACAGGAACGGGGGCAATCCAGCCTGCCACGACTGTACCTGTTCATGCAACGTGCAGATAGTTGCGATCTGCTCTCGGGTGGAGATTCCCGTTTGCACGTAGGGCTCTTTGACAGCCCGCGTCAAGATACGAGCTAGTAGAACATGAAACACAGGAGCGTCCATCAAGCAGTCACGCTTTGTGAGTCGATTCTCCTGGGGCGTCAAGTCTGAATCATTGACTCGTGTAGGAAGATCCTCGTCGATATCTTCATCCTGCCATAAGCGTGGTCGACCAAGCATGACGCTGAGATACTTGTCCAAGGTGTATGAGCACCATACGAGTCGCCGTTGGCATTCCTTCTGCACCAAGTTGTGCCCATCGTGACCCCTTCTTGTGCGTCCGTTATGTAATCCAAGGGCCATCATCAGCTGGACCATGGTCCCAAACGTGAACCATGCTTTGTGGGGCCTCGAGGAACTGAGCAAATATAGTACCATGAGGAAGCGAGCCTGGACAGATGCCATGCTCGGAGCACCTGTCTCACGAGAAAGTAGGTGGTCCGCCTGGGCATAATACATCTCACTCTTCTGCCAGCCATGCTCGTCTGCATCGCGCATACGTCCATCCATGTCTACCCGAAACATTGTTGCAGTGCTGAAAAGAAGCAAGAGAATGGCCTGCGACGCCGCCTCGAGCGATGTTTCTACAGGCGATGAGCAGGACTGGCCGTGTGGCGTTTGGCTCTTGTAGATGCGGTTAACCAGCCTCTCGACAGTCGGCTGATGAAGAACCCGGTAGGTTGGTGCAGCAAAGTCGAAATATCTCCGAACCAGGTCTACGGCAACTGTCTTGTCAGGCCATGTAAATCTAGTGACCGAGGCTAGCGGCACAACGCGGTCTCCATAGGAGAAAATTGAGATTGTCGAATGCGTGTCATGATTATGTTGCTGTGAGGGCGACAGTCGCGTCGCGGGATGAAGATCCTGGACGGCACGGTCTAGGAAGGAATGCGCCGAGGTAGGACCCCAGTATTGACCGGTCACCTCAGGCGAGCTTCCGTCTCCTCCCACATCGACCAAGGACTCTTGGATCGGACGTGCCGACTCAGATGCCTGGGAGATAAGCGGACTGTGCGAACTCTCCACAGCGGTGTATCGGAACCCACCCGTCGGAGTCTGCCGATTGCGAGGGTAAGGAGAAAATGCATTGCCGTCAATATATCTCCTCCCCGGGCCTGGGGTTGGAGGTTGATGATCATCGTTCGAGGCGGATGGTGGGGGGCTGAGGGCTACCCCGCGATTATAGGCCGTCTGGTAGGTGCATGTCAGATGCTTGCGATTACATGGACCACAAGGAATATTTCCGGTGCAGGCCTTTTTCTTGGCCTTGCAGGCATCGCACGCCCTAGTGACCTTTCGAGCTTTGCGTATGTGCGCGTTGGAATCGTCCGACCTCATTTTCCGCCTGGGGCCATTCCCGAACGACGGTCGAATGCTGGTATCAAAGTAGGAGACAGCGTACTGCCATAGAACGACTGCATCATCAAGTAAGCATACTATTGATTGCCTTGCGCTCCTCAAATGCCGTGTTGACTTGAAAGCGTAAAGCTAAAGCTACAGAGGCATTGCTTGCGCTTGTATGAGGACAGAGTGGAAGTGACTTCCTTCTCTCCCGACAGTTTCCGCCAATTTTCCGCCGGTGGGCCCTGCTATGCTGACATATCTCTTACTCAGCGGCAGCAACCGACAAGCAACACTCGGTGAATTGGCAGCATGCAACAAGTTTCCCAGTAAATAGTGCTCCTCCCAGCAAGGTACATTCCTCCAACGGCTCGCTTGATGACCAGAACCGACCTGCCCGAAATAATGCATCATTTTAGCTCTTCGATGGCAGCCTAGTCACCTTCACCGAAGGTCAACATGTCGTTCGAATCCGAGAGGTCCTAATCCCAGGTTCATTACTCCGTACTGGTCAAGGATCCGGCGGCAGGTGGGAGAAAATCAAATCATCGGTTGGATACCGGCAAATGACCCTGAAATGATTTATCGAGAACAGTGGAATATGAGAAGGTGTATGCGAAGTCAAGACAAAGATCTATTCAGACCGCAGCCGACCGACTTGGCAGGGTCTATGCTGGGACCAAGATATGTGGCGCGGCAATCTCAACGGAATCACCTCAATTCAAGATTCCGACCCACAGGTAAGAGTCATAGTGACTACTAGATAGTTGTCATCGGGTTAGTTCCACTAAAATTCCGACAGCAATGCCACAGCATGGAATGAGACAAGTGCTACAGAATCAAAATTGAGGCCTTGTGGGCCCACGGGTTCTAGCTTATTGCTTCATGGTGGAACTCGCGCAGCTGCACGGAGACTATCCGATACTAGAGAACTCTAGCGCGGCGACTCTGAGACATCTTTCAGCGACTATCCTTCAACATTACTAGTTACTGGTTAATGTCTGCTCTAAGCCCTTAAGAAGCTCCTCATCCTGGGCACTTACCTGGGAACATGACGGAGACGAGTGCATATAATGTTTAGCCGCTTGCGCCGTACTTGCTCGCTGTTCCTCAATTGTCATTATTCCCAGCCCGGTAGATTTCCGGCCAACTTACATTTAAGCATTGTTTATCTGCCTTTTTACTCTGCAATTGACCTTCTCCTTCCCTCTGTCGGGTTAATTCATCTTAGAGCGCCTGCGAACTTGACTTGAAGTCTATTCTTCTCAACGCAATTCGGCCCTCCATCATAGGCCATCTTCGTTTACCGATGACCAACTCATCAACGGCCAGCGATCCCGTGATCGCCCGTACAAAACCTTCTGTCGAGACAGCAAAGCAATCTTCCCCGGGTTTTGATACTACCTCGTCAACCACCCGTGAGCCGGAGACTGTCAGCACGAGTGGCTCCAACAAGATCTTCCGAACCCGGGGCATTTTCAAAAGAGTACTCCTATTCACAACCGCGGTCGCCGTCGCATGGGTGGCTTGGGCAGCCTCCCATCGGGGTGATTGCTCTCTCGTCTCGGGCGAAATCGATGGCTGGCGGTATGAGTACCATGCTCCGGGCGGCAATTGTGATACTTCCGCCTCCCGGCATATCATCGAGTCAGCAATTCGCCATTATGTTTCGAAAGATGAAAATAGCAACAGAGCATGTGACACGCAGTGTTTGTTGATGGACCAGGGGCAATCTCTTGAAGGTCACGTGAAAATAGGAAAGGCGGAGGTCTTCAATGCCTCCGCCTATTGTGGGCCGACATGGGATTTGGAAGGTTGCGGTTTGAAGGGAGTAAACAGCTTTTGAGGGAGGGCGGCCGGGGCTTCAGATAACGTGTAGGAGAACTACGGTGTGCGAAGAAAGGCTTCAGGAGGATTGCTTTCCGGTTTGTTGTGCTGCACGAATAGAAGGCTCGGGTGGGGTGAGCAATGGGACTAGGTGTAGGGAGCCTTCCTTTTGAGTTGGTACATTGGCATTTGCTCGGTTCAAAGCCATCTTTACACCACATCTCTTCGGGTCTGATAGTTTGGACTGAGCTGGACATTACCGCATTTTAGCATGATAATAGAAGAGATATTCTGACCTCAACGGCCATGGCAGATGCATCGTTCGCAGGATTAGAGTTCAACCAAGCTTGAATCTTCAAGATAACTCAACATGTATACATCAAGGAGAGTTACAACCAGCCACCAAGTACTCCGAAGCGAGGGACGCATAGCTTGGAGACACAATGTCAGATAGAGAGTGTTATGCCGTGGACAATTATCCCAGAAGCTCGCGATCTACATAATTGCACTATCTGCCCACGTATGTTATGCTTGACGAGAACCGTATCTCATCCTGGGCTGCATGACTGACATTCATCCACGTACCGAACAGAGGACTTACCTTCCCATCTAGTCGAAAGAGTCGTAGTACTTCACAGTGGATCCGTTATCCTCGCCCTGGGTCACAGTAGCATAGAATCTCCCCGCGCCCTCGCCACTGCTAAAGTCCACGACAGCACCATCTCTCTCCATAGCAGCCCGGTCGACAATTATCGCCAGGCACCTGCTGGCTCTCCGTAACGAAGAATCTCATCTTAGGAGTGACTTGAATGCTCTGATCATTGTCTGGAGCAACCTTGTCATGGGGAAGAGCCCATCAGTCTATAGACAATGAATTGGCGGACGTGTGCTTACCGATCCGACTGGAGAAACCTGTCCCCTGTGGTTGACCTTCGCGAGACCAACAAGGTAATTGTTGTTAGGCATATTAAAGTCCGTGCCAGTTTTGACTCCGTACGAACCCCGTCGTCGCAGAGGGTACAATCTCTTGAATGGTTGGGAATGATTCGATAAACTGCATCTCAAAGGTGCCTATTTGCGAAGCGAGGGAACTTGGTTTTTATATATTTTCCTTCTGCTCTCTGATGTCGTTCGACTTTTTGTTGTGAGATAGCTATCCACAGGTCCTTGGGTAACATACTCCCGGGTACGCCTTCGGAGCCCAGCCGGGCGAGCAGGCTCATGCCACTAGAAACTACTACACCTAGGGCAGGCGAAGTAGGCACAGTCCCTACCCCTGTACAGCTCTTGTCAGCTCATACATACACCTCGGAGAGGCACAGATGGCAACTTACAGACATAGAAGTTGTCGCCAGTGTTAACTTCGAAACTTCCATGGAAGGGGTCGAACATAGTATACCAAACATTCAGCCACGGTTCCTGGTCACCGGTGAACACTGGGGTGTCCATCATGACTGCATAGTTCGTGTTGGCCCCACGCCAGTTCTCCACCTCGATAGTATAACGATTCATTTAGCTAGTGTCTTACAAACGCGATGTACCAAGTAGCTTGTCGAAATAGAGAAGAGGCGGTAATATTTGAGATTGAGAGACCACGGGTGGATGGCAGGTATTTGAACCTTCTCGAGTCGAACCAGGCTTGGAGGCTACCAGACAGCCTTGGTAGGGCACCATATGTTCATTACATTTTAAATCCAGGTCTCTGCTACGGCCAGCATTTTTCTGAACTTTCTGATCTTTGTTTCTTTTCGATTTCGTTGACAAGGCATGATGCGCAGACGGTCTCCCGAGTAGAAGCAGATACTAGCTTCAGTATACATTGAAAGCAACACAATGATGAGGCAATCTGAATCCAAGGGTTGTCAGGGGCCATAAGGCCATTCAAATGAGATTGCAGAAAAAGAAAAAAGTAAATGGAACAGGACATAGAATTGATTCTACAGTACGAAACACACACCTACCATTATTGCGCCTCGGTACAACATAATCACTGATTGTACTATCACTAGAAGACTAACCAGTCCGTAGCCACAGCGGCGCACATAAATGTTGCTTTCATCGGCCCCCCTTCCGACTCTCCACCTGTTCTAATAGTTCTTCATAAAGTATACAATCCTCGCATTCCATTCCAAAAAATGCTCCATCTCCATTCTGCCCATCATATCCATATTGCACCGACAGACCTTCGATTGTTGCAATCTCCTGGCTCGGGACATGTTCATGGCCTTGAAACCCCATTCCACCCAGCGGACTGAACCGATGCAGTTGAATCTCTTCCGGGACTTTGGCAGTAGTCGACTCGCGAGGACGATATTTCACTTTCAATTCCATGAACTGGGCGGCCCAGATCTTGTCCTCGAGGTCGTCACCTGTCGATCTTCCTGTCTCGATGCCCATGTGCAGCTCCTGGTCACCTGCATCGGATAAACCGGTCAGTGCAGCCACCGTGGGATCCAGAGTTGGCCCAGGAATTCCCGTTAATACATGAGGCGAATGCAACCAACCAGCCTCTATACGAGCCTGTCTGATGTACTGAAGCCCCGTCAACAACCATATCTGGGGTTGACGAGCAGTGCCAAGTATGGCGCGGCTGAGGTAGTGCATAGTGCGCGAGACCGTCAATTGCGTAGCGAGCCATCGCTTTGCCTCTGCTGACGGTAGGATTACTTGTTCGAGGAACAACTCTGGTCTGATTGGGTCGAGGATGTCAATACACAGAGGAATTGTTTGCGGGTATTGTTTTACCTTTGAATCGTTACTCGTCGACTCTGCTGTCCCTCGAGTCGGACCTCAATATTGCTATCCTCACCAGTCCCCTGAGTAATAATATCGAGGCTGTTCGCGCCCGCAAGCCATTCACGTGAAGCACTCAGATTCAAGGTGCAGTTGATCTCATCACCAGAGCTGCTTATCCATGGCGACAGTTCCGCGTCCCTATCACGAATCAACTCTGCGCTTGGCCCGATTCAGTCTCAACCACAAAAGATTGGCACTCACTTGATTGCACATCGGCATGTTTTTCGTGAATCACCCACAGGGCTTGCGGGGTCAAGACAAAGACTACCGAGTCGCAGGTTCTCGGGTCTCAGTCCCTTGCTGTAGACTAAGAACAGCCGTCCTCGATCATATTCGTCCATTTTTGTATGACCAGAGAATCCACATACAGTCATTCTAATGAGCAAGTGGTAGATAATTAAGTCGCCGCGTTTTGATTCTCCCGCAGGGTCATCGCTGCAGCCACTGATGTTGCCCAAATCAATGAGATGAACCCCTCTTTTGGGCGCCCGAACAAATCACGGTTGCCTCAGATTACCCCAACTATGATGTGACTGAGGGGACATCCATTTTCAGATTTGTTACTGCCCGGTCTCTGCTGATCTACTTTCTCAGTACTTCGCTCCTCGGCCCTGCCTCCCACATAGGTCGAACTGAAACTTCCAAAACTTGCTTTTGGTTGGATGCAGGGTAACTCCCACACATACAGGCATGGCATGGTCTACGATAACTCGATAATCCATGTCTTTTGCCAGCTACAGATCAAATCAAAACTCCATCGTATTGTCAGCCAGTATGGCAAGAACATTCCTAAGAACGATCTCGAAGCCTGCGACGCGTTGTCAGAGTTCAAGACGAAACATGACATCAAGAAAAATGTCCTTGAACTGATCCCGGACTGGATTACTCAGGCTGAAACAGCTCTGGCAGACTTCGACGAGGACGCAACCATCTGGCAGGAAGCAGTTATAATTTGGGAGATCAAGGCCCTCCGTGCGACGCTCAACCTGCCCGAAGCCAAATTCGAGGAATTGAAGAGCGCGGCCTTGGGCACTGATCATCTCGATCCTGCATGACTAGCCGGGATTTTGTGTTCGGGATCACTTGATTGGCTACGGCTTGATAGATCACAAGAATCTTGTTATCGGTAGCGATAGCATAACAGCGACCGCTTCTACGAACTGTACAGTATGCCTGTCAACGTAGTATGCTGCAGTTCGCCCTTCAGCTTCAGCACATCTCACTAGCTTCATATTCGCCCCCTCGAATATCTTATTTTTCACGACTCATATATCATTTTCAATGGTTCCAATCCATTTCCTTGCAGATTTTCAAAATGTTCTATAAATCAGCGAAGTCGCTTTCCTCAAACACGGCCATAGTCGTCAAGCTCACGAGCGGAATGATTCGCGAAGCAAACTCAGCATGAATAGTATCCACATTCTTATAGAATTCGCGGTCCTGCAGAGAGCCAAACTCGACGATGAAGACGTGGCTGGTATCCTACAACAGATATTAGTACCGGTGTGAATGCGACACTGGACACAATGGCACCATACTGAAGACACTCCTGGGGTACATTCCACCCCGCCTCGTATACTCCGGATATACAATCTTCCCGACTGATCCTTGCACTTTTGAGGAAGACCCTTGAACTCGTGGAGAATCTGGCATGTGTTAGAAGAGGTCATGGGTGGGTCCATAGAAGTCTTACGGCTTGCCGACGGCCTCGAGGGATCTCGGGTTTGAATCGGAAGAGGACTAAATGTAGGAAGGCCATGTTGTGAAAGGAAAGAACTTACTGAATTGATACTAGAATATGAGAGGCTGCTACGAAGTTTATCTAAGTCTTGGATCTTGAGGATCTTGGGCCTCGGGTCCGGGGGACGCGGAATTTGCTGGCCCGGGTAATGCTCTTCCGCGCTCTCGGTCATCTGTGTTCCATTGGTTTGTTTGAGGATAAGTCATGATCATTGTGGATCTTGAGATTACGAAGCACAACTCACCGGAAGGATAGTTATCAATATTCTTGATGACAAAAGTTCCCGACCATAGACAGGGGATTTTGAATATTTGCTCACCAGACCGCGGATAGAAGTGTCCGCACCGGAGTATATAGAGAGACTCGGGCCTCCCAACCCTTCGTTTTCTGAACCTCACTCAGGAACACATTCATCGAACACTGCACCAGACAATCTTGTTTCACAGGAGCCAAACTACAAGCTCAGATTCTACCTTTTGCCCAGCACCAATATGACCATCAGCGAAAACCGCAACATCATCATCGTGGGCGTTGGCTCCCTCATGTCCAAGTCCCTGGCCCTCTGGCTAGCAAGCCTAGGGTGGAACATTGCCCTAGTATCCCGCTCCGAGCAGAGCCTGTCAGCCATCGCCTCGGAAGTGCGCGAAGCGCAGAAAACCCCCTCAGCCAAAGTTCTCTACCGCACGGCCGATGCTGGCGAACCATCAAGCCTGAAGGCAGCGCTCGAGTGGTGCCTCCAGGAGCTCGGAGGCCCGTTGGACGTCCTGTGCTACAACGCGGCCCGCGTCACCGTCACGGATATTACTACCACGTCACCAGAGGAGCTGCAAGAAGACTTCAAAGTCTCCGCTGTCGGTACGTTGGTGGCCGGTCAGTGGTTCGCGGAGTGCAACCGCGCCCGGGTCGATCGCGTGGCCCAGGGCGAATGGCCGCTCTTTCTTGTTACGGGTGGCATTCTGGACAAGGAGCCGCAGCCGATCTTCGCCTCGCTATCCTCCGTGAAGGCGGCGTCGCAGACACTCAGTCGCCTGTTCGCCGCGGCTTTGCCGGATAAAGCCAAGATCCTGGTGGGGATGCCGCTGATTTCGGGGCGGGTAGTGAGCCCGGGCACTGAAGGATATCAGCCGAAATTCGACGCGGATACGGTGGTTGCTTCGGTGTTCAAGCCCTTTTTTGAGGAGCGTGAGGCGCGACGGGATGGAAAGCTGGGATGGGTGGTGGAGAGGGTTTACTGAGGATTGAGGAAGATTGGGTCGGGGTGGATCATCAGTAAGGTTTGAGAGAAGAGCGGAAGGGCATCATCCGCCATCCGTGGGAATCTCAACCGCAGCTTCCCGCTGGCTTTACCCCACTGTGGCACATCGTCAGACAGACCACTGCACTGCAATCACTGAATGTTACCTATGTGACGACGTCTACCCACCGAACGGGGGATCAATGGCATTTCATTTTGCGAATTTTCGTCGCATCCACTAGTTAGATCAGAGCGCATGCATGATGACCTCCCGTCAGCGCGTATCAATAGCATGTCAAGCATGTCGAAAGAGACGTGTCAAAGTCAGTATCGCCATTGTCCGACTACGGAAGATCCCTAAACGATTCCTAGTGCGATGGAGCGAAGCCATCGTGTTCTAGATGCGCTAGACTTACGGAATCCTGCGAATACCTACACTCCGAGGAAAAGCGCAAGTACATCATCACCCACCATATTCAATCATCGATGTAGCAAACAACGTCTGACAAAACTGGCAGACCACCAAGCAAGCGCTACATCCAATCCTTACTTTCGCGCATAGAAAGCCTAGAACGACAAGTCGCACAGTACGAAGGACGAGAAACGCCCTCCCGGGCCTCCGCTCCACTTCAACCACAAAACCATCATTCGCCCAACGGCTCCATCCCGCAAGACTCGGTCCAGGAACTCGTCGACCTCTGCGGCGGGTTGAGTCTCGGGGAAGGCGAGGAACTGCGCTTCTTCGACTCGCGCAGCAATCTCGCCTTGGTGTCCGAGCAGCTCGATGAACGGTGCCACGACCACCTGCTGAAGTTCTCCGCCGATCGAACGCAGCGGCCCGGCGTCGGGGAGATCGACGTAGACCCCGCGATCCAGAAGACGCTGTTAGATCTCTTCTGGCGGTGGCAGAATCCCTGGCAGTATCTGTTGCATGAAAGCGCCTGGCGTCGGAGCTATGAACGCCGGGATAATGATTACTGTACCCCGACCCTGCTGTATGCGATGCTGGCGGTGGCGGCGCGTTACTCGGATGAGCCCACGCTTTCTCACGATTTCGGCAAGTATACGGCGGGAATTACCTTTGCTGCTGAGGCAAAGCAGCTTATCTTTGAAGAGATTGAGGCGCCCCGGGTGGCGACGGTGGTAGCCGCTGTGTTGATCTCGGTGGCGGAGTTGGCGTTGGATATCGAGCCGGCTGGGTGGACGTATATTGGTGGGCTGGCCTCTAATCCTGACTGTGTTGAATCCCACTGATGGCTCTTAGGAATGGCTGTGCGAATGGCATATACCTTGGGTCTTCACACGGATTCTCGTCCGTGGGTGGAATCTGGTCGTCTTACGGCCGAAGATGCGGAGATTCGGTCGGTTGCTTGGTGGGGGTGCTATTTGATTGAGAAGTGAGCTGTCTTCAGTCAATTGTCAACTGAATTGCTTTATTGAGCCGTTTTATCTTTGGCGTTGCACTGACTCAAAGCGAGCAGGTTTTACAGCCTTGCGTTAGGTCGGCCGAGCGCATGCATCGACCGGGACATTCACGCCCCTTTACCCACCATCTTACCTGTTGTCGAATTCAAGGGCCTGGAAGAATCCTTGAAGCCATCAACAGCTCAGCATCTGCCTATCGGCTACTCCATCACAAATTTCCGGTATATATGCGAAATGCTCAGGCTGGTCACTGGTCCCTTGGACGAAATGTGAGCCGTCAAGACGGAGAACGAAATCCATGTGGAATACAGCTCATGTCTCGATAGCTACTCACTCAGCCCGAAGATCACACGAGAGAACAAAGCGGATATCGTCTTGAAGGCCTCGATAGCGCTATCGGCGTTCTACGATCGGATCCCAAGTGTCATTCGACTCCCGTCCTCTGGCTTGGGTGGTCCCTTGGCCGTGCATATCTATTACCTCCAGTACGTCCCTTCATTTCCACTGTATGAAGACTCTTTTCGAAACTAATGGGCGAGCAGTATCCATTACCACGGCCTGAACATCCTCCTCCATCGTCCGTTCATCTCACGACAGGCAACCTCCCCACAGACCGATGATCAAAAGGGCGCCGATTCCTCGCATCTCGAAGAATGCACCCGATCCGCCGAAGCATTGACGGCGATATTGAAAGAAGTTGAAAGGCATTATGCCCTGGTAAGCTGGCTGCCATGTCCTTCAGTCCAGTCCACCCACAACAAGAATGAATAGCTGATGCAACGCTCCCCAAAGAGAACCGCCACCATCTCCATCATTCACCCCTGCCTCACCGCAGGCCTCATTCACCTGTGCAATTGGACCCTCCCGAGTCCCGGCGTGAAGACCCGAGCAAAGAAGCACTTCCTGTACATCATGCACGGCCTTTACCAGATGAGTACTGCGTGGGTGTGGGCGCTCCGCGCGATCCGGTTACTGAAGTTAGTCGCGTGTCGTTGGCTACCATCGAAAGAGTTTGCGGGGTTGATGGCGAATGAGCTGGCATATTTGGCGAGAGAGGATGGGGCTGAGGATGTGGTTCCAGTACTGCGGGGAATACCAGACGCGGTGGGTTATGATCCCTGGGCTGAGCCCTTGTGGTCCGAAGGGGACTGGGCACGGTCGGGGCTGTTGTTCGATCTTGATCTGTGGGAGAGTGAGAATTTGCTTCCGGGGGTGAGCGGGCAGACTTGATTGCTTGGTGCTTGCTGTGAGGTGTCCGTGGTGGCACTATCATGAGGTCGGTCTCACTGTCATGATGAGAGGTTGTATTTGGGGACGCGAGGTACAAGGAGGAGACTTTAGACCTCGACACTGTTAGACGGACTACAGCAGTGACGGATTCATTTTTTGGGGTTGCGAAGCCACATGATGCTCTTTTGGGGAGCTCAATAAACATTAAAATTTGGCGATCTGCACCGTGGAATGTAGCAGTGACTCGGGGCAAAGTGAAGCGTTTCCCGATTCGTGTGGTATGCTACGACTGGCAACTTAAAGGCGGGATCGACACCAATAAAGAAGCGGGGGCGGTGCTCCACTCACCGCCCGCCGCTTCAAACCCCAGCCTCTTTTCCTCCCCGCCCCGATTAAAGCAGCGTTCTTCGCCTGTCCATCCATCTAAATCGCATCCACTATCTATACAGTATAACATACGAGCTGGCTGCTTTATCATTATGGACAATTCCCTCTGCATCTCGTCCGGTAATCTACAACGCTCCACTCCACATCCAACCTACCTCGCACCTTCCCTTCCCTCTGTCGCCGCAGACGCATCCACCCTAGCTGCATCACAACATCCACAGCATCATCAACAAACCCACCAATTCACCTCTCCCAACCCAAACTTCCATCACAACCACCAACAGCATACCACGCACCGACAGACCATTCCTCCAGCAGGTGACTCCCACTGCTCCCCCGGACCCTCCAACTCGACTCCGCACCAACCCCAATCCCAACTCCACACGCAGTGCCAGCCCCTCGACATCCGCACCATTCTCTCTCCCCCCGACCTCGACCTCTGGCGCACGCGCCTCTTCAATGTAGATGAGCTGATCGTCCTTAGTGAGGAACAGTGCGTTCTTCCCATCCAAGACCCCCTCTCCCCCCTCTTCACCGCGCATCTACCAATCGAACGCCAAATCTACGTACTATACTAAACCCCAAGACCGACGAGCAGATTCCTCACCTACTTCCCGCACATCGACAACGTCTACTCCCACCGCTCGACGCAGCACTACAAGCGCAAGCCCCTCGTCTCGCACTACTGGGACTGCCGGCTTAAGGGCCGCCCGCCGGGCACGCCCAAGTCCACCGACCCCAATAAGAAGAAGCGAAAGCGCACGGCCCGCGAGCGGGATCTGTGCGATGTCAAGATCAAGATCACTGAGTATTTTCCTCAGTCGGGGACGGGGATGGGGGAGAGTGATGGGCGGGTGAGGGAGGGGGAGGGGGTTGATGGGGAGGGTTTGTCGATTGGGGAGGGGGACGGTTCGGCTTCTGCTGCTGCTGCTGCTGCTGCTGCTACTACTGCTGCTACTGCTGGTGAGCGGATGGAGGGAGTCTCCGGGTTTAATTATAATCATCAATTTGGGATGCTCACGCCGAACTCAAATGTGCTGTTGCCTGAGGGGCATCCTGGTTTGCAGGGGCAGCGGTTCTTTACCATCCAACGGGTGAATGGGAACGGGGCGAACGGGAAGAATGATGGGGTTGGTGGGGGGCATCGGCATACATTGGAAGAAAGTGATCGCGTGAAGAAGAATAGTGTGCAGCGGTTTCTGTTGAAGGAGGCGAGGCAAGAAAGGAAGAAGGCTGTCCCGGTAAGTTCCAAGACGCCCTTTCCATCGATTTAGTTCTCTATGTTCCACTACTGTCGGTGGGCGGTGGTGTTGATGGGGGTTACGTCACAGGTGCGGCGGGACGAAGAAGCCCACCGCACGCGTTTCCCCGCTTCCCCTTCTTCTTTTTCCTCCATAAGTTTTCCTCTTGCGCTATGTTCCTTCGATCTTTCTGGCAGACGAGTCCTTGTTTGTGGAAGGGTCTGATCGCTCAAGCTCAACCGCCAATTGTACACGCTCCATCAGCATATCTCCGTTCTAACGCCGGTCGTCTACAGACGCGAACCATGTCTAACCAGAACCAACCACAGAAGTCGTACCACACCAAAGCTACCGGGTTCGCGGCTGAGACCGTTGCAGATCACTCGGCAGACAACGATCTGAAATTGTTTGGTAGTTGCTTTTGGTGAGATGGTTCGCTGTAACCCGCCGGCTCATGTTGCTGACCATCTTCTGCAGTCCCTTTGTCCAGCGCGTATGGATCGCTCTGCAGTTCAAGGGCATCCCGTACCAGTATATCGAAGTCGACCCTTACAAGAAGCCCCAATCTCTGCTTGAAGTCAACCCCAGGGGCCTGGTTCCTGCCTTGCGCCACGGGGACTGGAGTTCGCACGAGAGCACCGTCCTGCTCGAATACGTAAGTGGTCGGCTTCAGACCCCGCCGGCCCTTTCTGACACGCCTCTAGTTGGAAGACTTGAACGCCGGCCCTCCGCTGCTGCCCCCCAGGGACCCAAAACTTCGAGCACATTGTCGACTGTGGGCTGATTATGTATGTGCAAAAGTCCAAAATGAGACCATTCCACCTAACCAAGACAGGTAAATCGCCACATTGTACCTACCTTTTACCGCGTTCTCCAAGCACAGGATCAAGAGAAACAGATCTCGCATGCAGAAGAACTTCGCGACTCGTTCAATACTCTGATTGGCGCGGCCCATACCGAGGGTCCGTTCTTCCTGGGCGACAAGCTTTCCTTCGTCGACGTACAGGTTGCGCCGTGGATCATCCGGCTCCGACGCGTGCTGAAGCCGTATCGCGGCTGGCCAGAGCCAGAAGCGGGTAGCCGATGGGGCGCGTGGGTTGACGCGATCGAGAAAGATCCCCACGTCGCGGCGACCACCAGCGATGATGGCCTTTACCTGGATAGTTATGAGCGATACGCGGGTAGGTATTCGTGCCCTGTCCGAGCTGATGATCTGCTGACACCTCCAGAAAACCGGCCCAACACATCACAGTTGGCCAACGCGATTAATTCTGGACGAGGGCTCCCGTAGTATGCGATAGATGTTCGCAGACTAATCAAGCGAGTTAATGGAGAACTTTGTGGTTGAACCTGGCGTCGCATGGCCAACCGTTCGGATTTGTGTTGCCCTGTTCGGGCGGAGGGATTGTATGCCGTATCATAGATAGTGCACGTAGATTAACCACCTCGACCCCCTCGAAAACCACCTCGGAAACCACCTCGACCACTGCTATCGGGTCCCCGGGGGCTGCGGATTGGCTGTCGGGGCGACTGGGTACCGTCGGTATTAGTCCGACCTGCGGGCTGTTTCTCTCTCCGAGAATTGTAGCCGGGATTCGTTCGAGGAGAGTCCGGGTCATACAGCTGCCCGGATTTCCCGGACGCCGCTGAAGAGTCGCGTTTGCTGCTGTTGGAGCTGTTGTCCCGTCCATTACCACGACCTCTACCTTTTCCGCGTCCCTCGTACGGTTTCGTCGGAGGCGTGGCACTGCGCGGGGACGACGCCCCCGATGTGGGAGCGGAGGGACTGCCGAACAGGCGCTCTCGCACCTCTTCGTATTTGCGCTGCCTGTCCTCCAAATTGCGCAGCGCCATCGCTTGGCGTTCCTCGGCGGAGGGCAGAGCAGCCCTGCCGTCATCCTCCGAGTCGTCATCATTCAGCCCCAAACGGGACATTCCCGCCGTGGCCCCATTCAGCCCGGAACCGCGCGTCGCTATCTGAGGATTCCGACTGAGTACTGTAACTGCGGGCTTGAATTCTTGGCGTAGGGGCACATCGGAGCGCGCTTCGAGGAAATGGAATGTCTGAGGAGATTCGCTACACATCAACAGGATAAAAAAAAGTACGTGTTAGGACGATGTCATTATGATTTTTTTTTTCGGAGATGGGGAGAGGCTTACGCTTCCGCCCATAATTGTCGATTGAACTCAGCCTGTTGGGCTCTGCGCTGCGCTTTGGTCACTTTGGAGGAGACTTTCTTTTCCGCCGCCGGGGGTGGGGTGGTGTCGGCCACGAGTTTCTGGGGAAAATTTTTGAAAATATCAGCGATCTGAAAGTGGAGGAGAGGGGGTCCCTGCAATGGGGAGACAGCAACATGGGCCTAGAATTCGAAGATAAGGTCTAGACGTACATCAGCCTGTTCTTCCCAATTTTCCGCCCATGCATCGGGGCCTGTTGAGGACTTTGCGCTCATGGCAGTATATTGTTGTTCGGTGGAGGAGGGCGGATCGAAAGCGATTTGGGCAATAATTTGCTGCAGCGGTGTGGGGGATGGGAATTTGAGGATGTAATGTGAGTTGACACGAGGTTTGCTGTTTGTTCAGTGATATACGAATATATAAGTAGAAAAGGAGCTGAGTGTTGGTTTAGAAAGAGGGGAAAGAGGAGCAGACTCAAAGAGAGAGAGGAGAACAGCAATGCTGAGGTGGGAAAGGAAGGATTGCTTAACTAAGATCCTCCAATAGTCTCCGGAGCCCGCCCGCACTATCGTCCTCCATCATCACTACCCATTCATACTACGAAGACGCCCTCCGACAACCACCCACCACTAGCGCTCCTCTACCTACTCCCTTACGCTCCCTAATCTCTACCGAGCGTACAGCAGACTACGATTCGAATTCTCCGCCAGCCACACCACAGACCTCACCATGAACCTCGGTCAGTCCCCATCTCGAGCCTCCGCCTCACGCCGGGGTTGCTGGCTTGGCCCCGCTTCCCAGCTCGAGCATCCCGAATTTCAACCCAGCCAACTTCCGCTGCTGCATACTGACTGTCTCTGCAGACCGAGACGGCGATTCCCAGATGGCCTCTTCGCCAGAGTCCTCCCCCTTGGCCTCCGACGACTCCAACCCGGGCACCCGCACCCCGACCAACAAGCTCCCAACCCACATTCCTCATTTCGACGGCTCCGAACTGTCCCCGCCCGGCTCGCAGACCCAGAGCAGCGCCTTCGAGGGCCCCGGAAAGTCTCACGGTCCCGGGGGGCCGATCGCCTCGCCGTTGGCAGCTCAGGGTCTTCTCTCCCAGGGCGACCCGCAGTCCGCCCCGGTGGCGTCGTGGATGAACAAGCGGGCGGAGGAGGAATACCAACGAGCAATGGAATTTGTCATCGATCAAGACTTCAGCTTGGGTACGTTCCAATACATCTGGCCGGGTATTCTACGGGATCAATGGGGTCTGCGGTTTTGAACGTGATAACTGATGCATAGCGTTTGCAGCGGAGTTCGGCGATCCGTTCGATGAGAGAGATATGGAGCAAGGGCTCTAGACGGGGGAGGCGGTCTATTTGCGAAAAATGTCTTGCATCAAAGCCAATGAACAGCGTGGAGACTGGAGTTTTGGGTGTTGGGTGATCTTCTTGTTCTGAGCGGGGCGGAATTTTTGATGGAACCGCGATGATTACACGTTTACGAGCTTGATTTGCATTTAGCCAATCATAGAATAGCATTCGGTATTCTTCACCTCGATATTGTGGCTCGAGATTTGGACAGGGGTGCACTAAGAATAGAGTACCTCGGCGTTTGTAGAGTCTAGGCTGAAGTGCTTGATGGTGCAGTGAATGGGCTGTAGGCTGGTTGGCCCAGCAACGCGATCACCGCCAAAACAGCCCGGTGGCTCGCCCTCCCCGGTCCAACCAATAACTTATCCATTTCCATTGCAGCCAGCTCTGCTCTGAAACTCTGCTCTTAGACTATCGCGCCATTTATTTATTGCTATCGCATCCCGACAACTGACGCGACTCGGACGCCTCATTTCAATCAGTCTCATAGTGGTGTATCTTCTACCCCGTTATCCACCGTCGTATCGCTCCTTCTACCCGCTCCTTGACGTCAAAACACGCCGCACATTCCAACTCGGTCGCGACCATCAAGATGGAGGACTTTGTCTGTCCGTCCGTCACATTCCAACCGTTATGGTACGTGGAGAAACTCTTATCTTCTTCGTGTCAGGATCAGCAGCTCCCCTCGATGAGAGTTGCAATGTCGATCCAAGACAGGCCAGCACTGGCTCACTCACTCCGGCCTGGGCCCCTTTCTTGCATCTCCTCCCTCCTTCTACCTTGATCTTCCTTCATCACTTGCGTGGAAACCCCATCGCCACCAAATCTCTAACATGCGACCTTGAATAGCCCCCCGCATCTTAAGCTTCCTCAGAACACCAAGTTCGGGTTCACCCCGACCAAAACCCTCACCCGATCAGCTCCGCACGTCTGGGACCGCAAGCCATCCACGTCGTTTCGCGCACGCGGCCGGTCGCGCAAAGTCTGGAAGCGCTTCCGCTCCTCGTTCAACAGCATGAAAGCTCTGCAGCAGATCACCGTCGGCGAGCGGCACGCGATCGACGAGGAGCTCCAGCTCGAGATCAACAGCACGAGGCATCTGGGACTCGTCCGCGGAGTCAAGCGGAGATGCTTCGCGCTGGACCCGGATGACCTTGCCAGCGGAAACTCACGAGGGAGGTCATTCCTGGAAACACAGTGGGAGTCTGATTCAAAGGGGCGACGACGTAAGTTCTCTACCTTGGGCTTTGGGGGCTATTATATGCTTTTCTTTCTTGGCAAGCGGAAGACGTCATGTTTCACGGAGGAATTAACGATGATCAGGCAAGCTGCCACTTGTTTACAGCGAGTTTGTGGACCTTCCCGATGAACCGATGGCGACGGACAGTCTTCTTCAGCCACATGACAATATCGAGAGTACCAGCGACGAGCGAGACGCGTCCACGTCGATGCACGAGAACCTTGTTATCAGCGAGCCGGACGAATTAGCGACGGGTGGCCTCCCGGAGACCCCTACGAAGTTGGTGCCCGGTGCGCCCTACCCCCGCACGCTACCTGGCGATTCGGAGGGTTTGTCCCCCGGTTTGGACGGGGACATAACAAACATAAAAGGGCACGAGATCAGTCATGCTTCGCCGTTTACTGTGTTTAGTCCGGTTGTCGGAGGGTCACATACTGATTCGCCTACTACAAATACTGCGGAGGAAGACAGTAATGATGATGGTGATGCCGCTGCTACGATCAAGGAGGTCCTGCTGAGCGCGACGAAGCTGGACTCGAATCCGGAGGTCCCTGCTATCGTCCCCGATATTACCGTCGAGCAGGAGTCGACTATTGTGCGGTCAGCTTTGCGCAGTTCGTTGGGCGGAGAGGACGCCGAACTACTGAGCAACTTCCTCTCCAAGGCCCAGGCCAAGCGTGACGCCAAGGCTGCTGCCGCTGCCGCTGAGACCGAGGTTGCTGCTGAGATAGAAGCTGCTGAGGCCGCAGAGATGGTCGCAAAGAAGGCCGTGTCGGTCGAGAAGGAGGATGAAGCCAAGAAGATGCAGGAAACGTCACCGGTCGAGATGCCGACTCCGCCGTCGCGGCGCGCGTTGGAGGATCTCGACGCCAACTCGCCCTCGCCGCAAAAACCGCAGCGGGTATCACCCACCAAGTCGCTCGAGAACGAGAATCAAGAAATCGGCAGCCCGCGTCGTAGCACACGTCCGCGTGCCCCACCGGTACGCCCCTCTACCGTGGCGGCTGCAGTGCGCAGCACCTTCGCCCTCCGCCGTGCCAAGGGCAACGAATTTGTCTTCCTCCAGCGGACCGAGGCCCAGGAGCTCGCTCTGGCCACGAAACGCAATACGCGGTTCAACAAAGGCAGCTCCACCATGCCAAAGCAGACACTGCATGTTCTCCAAATTCACAAAAGCTACACCACCCCAATCGGTGACGATAAAGCCAGTCCTGCTCCAGTTGCCGCAGAAACTGCAAAGGCCAAGAAACATGTGTCTTGGAACAATAACCGACTCGTGGAGTTCGAAGGTGAAGACGCCAATGCGACCGGTCACAAACATGACGTCGCTGGTGTGGGCCGTGGGGTAACGCATCAGCGCAGCACGGACAAACCCTCCGATATGAAAAGAAAGGCAGCCAGTGGCCGCACGACTCGGTCGCAGACGGGGCAGAAGATTGGTGGTGAGACGGGGCCCGATGCAGCGACTACTGCGCCCGCTACTGCAACACCGCGGGCGCGGCGCGTGCGCGGAGCGCCCGAAACCACAGCCGTCGCTACTGCTGTTGCTGTTGCCGTTGCTGCTGCTGCTGCTGCTGCTCCCACTTCTTCTCCTACCTCGTCGTCTGCATCTTCCGGCAACGATAGCCCCCTTGGTCAACGCAAGAAGTTGATCCCCAAGTCCCCCAGAAAGACGCTCGAGACCCCGTCCAAGGAGAGCAGTGCCACTGCCAGCATGACGAGCCGCAGCAGCAAGACATCACTCCGCAGCAGTAGCACGAAGACGAGTCTGCTGAAGGTCAATGCGGGATCGACGCCGATTGCCAGACGGATTCGCTCACGCTCGTGAGGGCCGTGGAGGCGCAGGGGGTCGTGTGTGATTGTTTGATTATTTGTACATAACATACTAGCATGTATGGCGTGGGTTTTCTTACTGGATGCATAGGATAGGCGCTTGGGGTGTTATCTCGTTTATTCGGGTACTCAATATTACATACTGCTAGTCTTTCCGGTTTGAGTGCACGTGTTGAGTTTGTCTCATCTATACGGTGCGGATGTTCTCGACCTAGAGCCTTAAGTGTATGCCTCGGGAAGTGGACTTGGTGCCTCAGGCATACGTATGCTCCTGCACCCGGGTACAGCACAGTTACTTGGTCATGTGACCGTCGCTTAGGATGCAAGCTCTTATGCAGCGTGCACTTCTCGAATCTCAAATTTATGCCTTTAGATTGATAAAGTCCTGAGTCTTATAAAGGATAGGGTTTCTGATTTCTTCTATCTACGAGCCGCATGTCTTGCCCCTGAAGACGCTGTTCTGGGATATCCGCTGTATATAATTTCCCGTCAATGTAGCCGGCCCTGAGCGTCAACACTAAACAGCTATCAGGAATTACATTTTCTTCCAGGAATGAGTTTCATCCTGATCAGGGATAGTAAGGTACAGTATCTGGTAGATCTTCTTTCCAACTCACAGAAAGGACCAAGTAGCAGACATTATCCAATTTTAGCTCCTACTACTACACAAAAACTTATACTTTTGTTGATTGACTTCACCTTCACATGATTTTATCGCCTACCTAGCAACTATAGCATAGTATAGAAGGCTATGGAGACAGAAGGCGTGAGCCGATCCTCGTAGATGTAGAGAATTGATAACATCCTTGTTCTTCATTATTGTCTGCCTGTCTACCTTGTCATTTTGTCGGACGTCATTCGATGGTCTTAGGTTTATCTTAGTAGTCAAAAAATAGTATACATGTTCGGTAGATCTGCACTACGAAGTGTCGCAGGTATGAAAAAATATCTAGGAGCGAGACTGGAGAGATTCTATGGTCAAGGTTCGTCCTCCCCCGTTTTTGCTTGTGGGTGTAGCACTGTACTTCTTGCATAGATCGCTGCTCGAGGTCGAGACTAATCCATGTGTCTGAGATCTACAGAAGTTGTCGATTCAAATAACGAGAGAACAAGGAAGAAGTAACGCGGGAAATCATACGCTGAGATTTCGGGCAGCCTGGACAAGACAAGAAAGAACTCTTTAGCTGAAAGCGGGGCCGATTGGATGCCCTGAAGTTCGCCGGTTCATGAACGCGCATACTACTGAGAACGATAGCATGTATATCCTTGAATACCCACGCGGCTCGTACAGATGAAACCAGAGTATACTCGACTGGAATGAGCCGAAGAGCAGATAGAGAATCCTCCACTCACCCTCAGCCCAACTGACCAACCCCTAGTCACAACAGAGCCTCAGACCGATATCAGAAAGCAGAACACCCGCACGCGACATGCCCTGCACGATGATACAATCCTCTGCACGGCTGCTGCAACCCTTTCCAGATATACATGTACATGGACATATGTGGCATTGCCTTGGCCGTCATTTGCGTTTCCAACTTGAGTCAGACCACCGCTAAAGCTAGCTACTGACTTACCGACTTACAGGCTGCAGACTACAGCACACCTTAACTTTAATGAGATATCCAAATTCGGACCAACGGTCCCTCCTGCGGGTGTCAAGCCACGAAGTAAGGGGGCTGGATTGTAAGGCTACGTGCATGCAGCTTTCTCTCTTGAGATGTGCGCAGCACCTGGCGAGAGAGATCGCTACATTATGTCCAAGGCAATTGGTAAAATGAAAGGGAGTACTGTAGCCCGGTAGGGCCTGGCTTATCCGCCAGGCAAGGAAGTATAGTTACTACTTCGGATAGGTTTGGCATCAACAACCATCCACCTATGACCATAGTTATCCAGCACGATTGACCTAAACATAAACAGAATACCATACGGATTAACCGTAGCAGAGAACCAATCCATCCGAAAATCTGAGATTTACCGCAACTGCCGAGAAAACATGATTCTTCGAGTTCGGATTTACTACGTAGCAAGACAATAATAATCGCGCAAAACGAGGATCTCCAGTTTTTATTTCCCTCCTACCCCCGCCGCGCTCCTCGCTTGAAACCCTACTTACCTTCACTGAGGTACACGGAAATGGATATCGCAGTAGTCGGATGGGTTCAGTCGGGTACAACACTAGTAGTTCTTTTGTGATTATCATCGAGGGTACGGGAGATTAGTTCTGTCGTGATTGGTTAGGATGTTGGTGGACATCAGCGACAGAACCGGTTGCCTACATTGTGGGAACCCCATCTAACGGACGTTGCACTTGTTGTCGTTGTTGTTTGGTTGTTGAAATTGAGATATCGTGTCGGAACTCGGAGAACCCGGTTGGTCGATTTCTGTTTGGTTCGTTGGACGGACGGAGATACTGTATGGAGACTGTTGGATTGGAAACAACGCCGCTTACTCATGTTGACCGTGTTTTCGGTCTCCATCCTAGCTCAATGGAACGGGCTATCTATGGCTATCAGCATCGGAAAGATGACGAGATTGGACCATGTGCAGGACATACTTGGCCGAATTCTGAATGCTGGGAGTCGACAAAAGAAACGGTGTAGATAGCAAACCAAACAGGCAGAGACAGACCAGTGCAATAAACACCACGAAAAGCATTAAATGTGTACCTGAAATTATTCTAATCGATATCCATCAAACCCGACGAATCATAAGCAAAGCAACCACCACCCCACTTGTTTTTTGTAATTGTACGGAAGCATTAATGCCTCAATGCCTCACTATACAAATTCTAATCAAACACACCCAACCTTTCCAGGCTCATTCATTCCAATCAATGCACAGTATACATCTTCCACGTCACTAATCTCCCTGCCCCCTCCCCCCGGGCCCCCTTTTTGTGTTGTTCCCCTGGTTTAGGTCTAATTGGAATGCCGAACTGCAAGCCACCGAAACCCAAGTGAAATTGATAGGGTTAGGGCAGCCGCACCTGGCGCAGGGCGGGGGATCCACTTTTGGCCAGGAGCCCCGGAGCCTAGGAGCCTAGGCAGTGCTGAGCTGAGTGCAGAGGTGGTGGTTAGGGCTTTGCCGGATTTGTCCACCGGGCCGGGAGGGGGAGGGTTGCCAGGTGTTGTTTCCCGGGATTTTCCGGGATTCTCCGGTAAAACTAGTCCCGTTCTGGGAGATTGGATGCTAGGCTGGGATGGGTTTAGTGAGGGGCTTTCAACACCCCCCTCTCTATCGGGTGTTGACGTTGACGTTCAGTTGCTTGCTGGTGCTGGTGCTGTTGCTGTTGCTGTTGCTGTCGGTAAGCTCGCTACTTCCCATGCTACAACCACCACTTTAGAGTCGGGAATCAAGCAGAAAGGCTTAAACCAACAAGCACCACCCAAGAAGATTTTCTTCACAATCCGTCACGAGTAATAATCCAATCCTGGTAAGGTACTAAGCTTACTGAGTGGTTACACATTAAGTTACACATTACACAACCTTTTTTTTTTTTTTTTTTTGTTTTTCTTTTTGGGGTGCTCGGTGATTGACAGCAAACGACGTCATCCCGCAGAGGTTAGTTTTTTTTTTTTTTTCTCCTCTTGCATGGAGGACTGTCCTCCGAGCTTCGAGCGGTTTGGTTTTTGCTTTCGGCGCGCGGTGTGTGTGCGTGTGTCGGATGTCGCATTGCATTACTGTTCCTGTACTATGTGCTCTTGTGGACTTTAGGTTGCACCTCGTGTTTTCAAGGTTATTGGTGGGTGGTGCGGATTTTAGTTTTCTTGGGGGGCAGGGGAGGGGAAAGGATTAGTTAGTTGTCTTGACTAATTTGTTACAAGTTTGGGAGATTTGATGGTGGGGGGGGGGGCTGTTGCGTTGTCTTGCTGGGTTGACCATTGAAGGGGTGAATTACAATGCTTTACTTTGTACGGTTTACAATAATTAAATTCTGGTCCGAAATCTTCAACAAAAGGTCATAATTCTGTGTCGTCTAGCTGATAAGAAGATTATCTCATTCCGTCATTTTTTTATGTCCCGCATAAATCATTAACGCTTGGTCTCTACTTCCGTGCCAGGAAACCGCTTAAGCAGACAGGTTCTTGGCCGTCTCCTGGGGCCACACGTCGTAGCCGAAGGTATCCTTCATGTTGACGAAGCGGAAGTGGCGGCCCTCGGCGACCTTGTTGACCGCCTCGAAGTCCTCATCGGACAGCTCGATGCTCTTGAAGTTGGACTCGATGCGGGCGGGGTTGGAGCTCTTGGGCAGGACGACGTAGCCGCGGCGGATACCCCAGGCGATCAGCACCTGCGCCAGCGTGTTGTTGCCCTTCTGGGCGATCTCGTTCAGGGTCTTGTTCTCGCTGACGCGCTCGCCCGTCGTGGGCACCTGGTTCTGCGAGCCCAGCGGCGAGTAGGCCTCGGGCAGGATGTCGTGGTCGGAGCAGTACTTGACCAGCTCCTCGTTGGGCAGGAAGGGGTGGATCTCGATCTGGTTGACGTGAGGCTTGACATCGGCGTACTTGAGCAGCTTTTCGAGCCCCTCGATGGTCCAGTTGGAAACTCCGATCGCCTTGACCTTGCCCTCCTTGTAGATCTTCTCCATCGCCCGCCAGGTGGGCTCGGGGTTCTCAGTCAGGTCCTTGAGGATGACGTACTGGAAGGGTTGGTTAGCTGGGATGTTGTCTGTGGGCTGCCAGGGAGGGAGGGGGGGTCAAGGGATGGGATCCTACCTTTCCATCAGGGCCGATCTTGGGCTTCTCCTGAGTCTCCTTCTCGGCGGCAATGGGCCAGTGGACCAGGAACAGGTCAATGTAGTCGAGCTGGAGCTTCTCCAGGGAGTTGTTGACCGACCACTCGACATCTTCGGGGCGGTGCAGGTGGTTCCAGACCTTGGTGCAGATGAAGATGTCCTCGCGCTTGACGGAGGGGTTCTTCTTGAGGAAGTCCTTGACCGCCTGGCCAACCTCGTCCTCGTTCAGGTAGAACCAGGCGCAGTCGAGATGACGGTAGCCGATGTTAAGGGCGGCAGTGACGGCGTCGTAGGTCTCACCCTTGGATCCCTCGCTGGCGAAGGTACCGAAACCCACGGCGGGGATCTTGACGCCGTTGCTCAGAGTGAAAGTTTTGCCAGAAGACATGATGATGATTTGTGGTGGATGTGGGTGTAGTTGTTGTTGGGAGGAAAGTCAATTGATGGGAGGGAAAGAAAGAAGAACCGGCTTCGGTCGGGGGTCGTGGGAGGAAAGGCCAAATAAAGCTGACTACAAGTGGTTTGGGTACTGGTGGTGGTTTGTGGTGAGTAGAACAGGAAGGATGGAAGTGGGGGAGGAGGGCGTCTAAAGAGGGGTTATGGTGGTGGTGGTGGTTGTGGTGGTGATGGATGATGCTGCGAGGCGTGGTTGTCACCTCGCCATTGGCTCTCAACTATGACATTAACCTTTTTTCTGAGCTATTCTACAGAGTCCAGATGGGTTCTACATTGTTCGATGGAGTTTGCTGAAGCTTCTGGCAATGAGGTTCGAGGGCAATGGCATTGTGAGCTCATAGCAGTAGATTCATAGCAAGCTTAGATGGATACTATGAGTAAGGTAAGTAACTAGGTAGCTTCCTCCTCCACCGAAGCTCGTCTTGTCCTCTCTGGGTTCCCGGAGCGAGCTTCACCCGGCAACATGACGGCATCGCAGTGGAAACCGTCATGAAACCCTCGGGCTTCCCTCCTCTTCCTCCTCTTGCCAGTGCTCCTCTTCTTCCTGCCCCCCTCCCCTCTCCACTGCGTATTTCAGACCAATCCCAATCCAAAACCCCATGACATCACCGGCTCACAATTGAGAGCGAAACGGCGCGAGCGTTTTGAGACCCGCTACTGCCCGCTCGATCGTCATCGGCTCCACCGATCTCAGACTCACCCATGGCTGGGGGTATTGACCTTGACCCAATTATCCCCCATCCAAGACACTTGCTGGGCCCGTTCTGCCCCCCTCCTGTCCACTGGCCATGCATTGTGGCTTCATGCCGGTCGGAAAAGAGGATCCTCTTGCCCCCCCCCTTTTTTGCTGAACTAGTCTAAGGCATCTAGGGGGTTCGTCCTGCAGTGGAAATTAGTTGTTGGCGGTGATGCCACAGGAGAGCCTTGTTCCGCCCCGCCCGTCGAAGGTGGTGTGGTGATGGCAGTGATGGTCAGTGATAGCCTTAAAGGAACTGCAGACTTGTTGCAGACCTGCAGATGTGTCGGTGATGAGGGTGGAGCAAAATCCCTCACCCTGATACCGTACGGTACATCCCAGTACCCCTGGGTACTTCTGATTCCCTGCCTGTCAGGGAAATGACACGCTGGGCGGTATGGTACCAAACAGGGTCCGGGTGGTATTTGAGTGGAAAGATTACCATGGATCTTTCCAAGACTCCACCGGACTGCTCACCAATGGCAAATCCCCTTCTGACTCCGCTGGCCCCGCTCCTCCCTATCAGCACTAATCACCATTCATGTGTGAGTGATGACGATAATTCCTAGGGATGATGATACGCCCCGGTGGAGCCCGGATTGTGGGTTCGAACAACTGCGGATGGCGGATGGAGAGCAGTAACCCGCAGTAGTAGTAGCAGCAGCAGCAGCAGCAAGCAGCAGCAACATGCACCCATCACCACCAACATCGACTCCACTATCATTCCTCCTACGTATCGGCTGCAGTACGCCGTACCATCCCAGCACCACCACCACCAGCACTGTGTGTACTCCATACGTAGTAGTCCGTAGTCTTGAACCATCCATCAGAAACATCCCCCATTTCTAGTACAATGACTTCGGCTGGTCCGCCACTATCGCTCTTCAAAGCTTGTTATATATGATCCCAGCTCTGCCCTCCTCTTTTTCTTCTTTCCTTCCGTCATCCTTCTATCCTTCTCATCTTCTTCCATCACTACCACTTCCTTCCAGGTGAAGAGCTCTTCAGTTCATTCCCTGGTTTTCATCTTATAATAGGAGTGATATCATCTCCCCCGTCTCTTATCATCTACGCTTTAAATTCTCTCTCCCCCCTCAGTCTCCCTGGTGGTGCTCTTTTGCTCTTCAACCTCGAAACTCAATTCCTCCGCCTCTAAACCAGTCAATAAACTCATCCATCATCATGCCTCGCATCGAAGACGCTGAAGGGGTTGACCCGACTGCTCCTGCCCCTACTCACCGCGAGTCTCGCGGTTCCCTCCCCATCCCCGGTGACATCGCCGGCAACACTGTCGAGGTCCCCGCTACCCGCAGCTCCATCAGTGATGCTGCCCAGTTCATGCACAACCTGAGCTTTGCTCCCTCTTCCCGGGATCGTCGTGCCTCTCGCAACTCCTTCGGCACCTCCCTTCCCATCCCCAGATCTCCCCGTGTCTCGCGGTTGTCCTCCGTTGTCACGAGAGATGTCTCCCGGGATATCCTGGCATCCCAGGTCCAGGACATGTCCAAGGAGAAGGTCGCCGCCGCCAAGAATATGGCTTTCGCCTTCGACATCGACGGTGTCTTGGCTCACGGTAACCACGCCATCCCCCAGGCCAAGGAGGCCCTCAAGATGCTGAACGGCGACAACGAGCTGGGCATCAAGATCCCCTACATCCTCCTGACCAACGGTGGTGGTAAGACCGAGGAGGCGCGCTGCGCGCAGCTCACCGAGGTCCTCGACTGCCCCATCTCCACCGACCAGTTCATTCAGTCCCACACCCCAATGCAGGCATTGGCTGAGTACTATGAGACTGTCCTGGTTCTCGGTGGTGAGGGCCAGAAGATCCGCGAGGTCGCTGAGAACTACGGCTTCAAGAACGTCATCCACCCCAAGGATATCCAGGCTTGGGACCCCACTGTCTCTCCCTGGAGCACCCTGACCGAGGAGGAGAAGGCCGAGGCCAAGCCCCGCGACTTCTCACAGGTCAAGTTCGACGCTATCTTGGTCTTTGCCGACTCTCGCGACTATCAGACCGACATGCAGCTCATCATGGATCTCTTGCTGGCCGATGACGGCAAGCTCTTGACCCGCGCCAAGGACCCTGTCGCTTCCCGCATCCCCATCTATTTCTCGCAGGGTGACTTGCTCATGCCCACCGACCACAAGGGCCCCCCCCGTCTCACCCAGGGTCTTTTCCGTATCTCCATCGAAGCCCAGTACAAGGCTCTTACCGGTGTTGATCTCGAGCGTGTTGTTTACGGCAAGCCCGAGCGCGCCACCTACACCTACGCCGATGAGGTTCTCAAGTCCTGGATGGAGGAGATCCACAACGAGAACAAGCTGCCCGAGAACATCTACATGGTCGGTGACAACCCGGCCTCCGACATCTGCGGTGGTAACATGCACGGCTGGAACACCTGCTTGGTCCGCACCGGTGTTTTCCAGGGCGGTGACAACGACGACAACAACCCGGCCAACTTCGGTGTCTTCCCCAACGTGCTCGAGGCTGTCAAGGCCGCCGTCCGCAAGGAACTGGGCCAGGAGTTCAAGTTCAAGTGGAACCCCAAGGTCAACCCTGTCCTCCACAGCGAGAACGCCTCCGCTGTTGAGTAAACGGGACGCTTATAAACGATCAAAAATAAGGAATTGGGCATCTCGGTGTCGAGTTCCTTCTCTTTATCTTACTTCTCATTCCCCATTTTCTCATACATCATGTTTGACCGATCAAGTACATTGATGTTAGACATTTTCATCTCCCCCCCCACACTTACCACCATATTGTTACGGCTTTACGGGTTTGGACTACTGATATCCATCGTTGTCGCTTGTCTTGGGCAGTTAATAAACCAGAAAGCAGACCGATTCTTTGTCTCGAGTGATTTTTTTGTGTCATGTTATTATTTAGACTGCGATTGATTTTTTTTCTCATATGATGAAGATGCGATATGCAAGGCATGCATCAATGAACGGTATCTTTTTTTTCTCTTGATTAATAAATCCATGTAACTTCAGCTTCCTAATACTGAGTAATTGGAATATTTAGATTTTCTTAGACTTTTTTTTTTTTCAAAAACAATGTCTTCAACAAAGAAAGTCATGACGTGATATATGGTAGTTACAGCCGGGAGCGGTCAGTGTCACACACACACAGACCGCCCGTTCCGCCCGTTGCATAAGGCATAAGGCCTCTTTTTTCCTATTCCGTCCACGTTTTGCTTCAGTGGGAATTAGTGTATCCTCTCCGACAAAACTTTCCACCCAACCGGACGGAGCGTCGCAGCCCAGAAACTCAATTCCGGGGGGGCCATGAATCAAGTATCATCGCCTCATTTTCTGCTGTTCTTTGCAACATGCCAACAAGGAATTTTGTCGCAGCCTAATGAATACGACCGTCTCTGTTTTTGTTCGTGGTATTGAGTTACGATTGGACGATAGACCAACTACTTCCGGTTAGTGTGATGGCACTGGGTACAGTACCTACTGTTAGACACCCCTCGGCGGATCTCCTGCCGATTCCATGATTGTGATTGCAGTAGATTCCCCCCATCCGGTGGACATGGCATGGGCATGGCACTGCATGGCATGTCTCCTTCCCCGAGCGAGTCCCGAAGCGAAAAGGAGCTGAAAGGTCGAGTCGGGTACATGCGGTCCTGGGGTTTTTGGGGGGGGGGGGGTGGGGTCCGCCGAGAATATCCATCTGGCTGATGTTTCGGGTCGGGTTTGTTCTCTAGACCGAGTTCGATGCCTCTGACGGACTTGACGCCGGTGTACAGTACAGTAGTTCCCTGTACTCCAGTGGATGGAGGGAGTTCTAATTTACCGTGTACTGTATGTACCTGCTCGGCTAGAGTGCAATGTCAAACTTGCCGCGCGGGAAAAGATTACATGCTGGAGTTTCGGTGGGGCTTTGCTTGGTATTGGAGGAAAGGAGGGGGGATAACTGTATGGTTGGTTGGTTGAGTAATTTCATTAAGATGAGTGGCGGGGATCGGTTCCTTGACGACTTGTGTAAAACTTCGGGTTCGTCTGGTTTGTTGTCATGTTAGGGATTGAGGCTTGGGAAGGAATATCGTGGCCGTAACTTGGAGGGATGATCAGTGAGCTTAATGCTGACTGATGAAAGGAATGACTAATTGTGCGCATAATCCGCTCTCGGGAATCAATCTGGTGGTGTTGTTGACATCGGCTCCCGGTGCAGCTATCCGACTCGGGAGGTTGTTGTTCGATCAGTGGTAGTTGTTAAGCTACATACTTTTCTTTCTGCTTCATGGCTTACTCTCCCTGCTGAATTGGTCGATCAAGGAGCTGCTGTCGGTCAAATATGTACTTGTGCTGTACTGTACACTGATCGTGTCTGAGTGCGACAGACAAAGAAGAGTATAGCATATACTGCCAGTAGACCTGTTAGGTGATGCTCTGCCCTTTGGAAGAGAACTCAAACTACAACTACCTTCTTCAAACTCCAAGCAGTTGCCATTTGAAGAAAACTCTCGAGAATATTGCCTGTACATTTCCGCCTATGTGGACCACACCTACTGCTGGCCGGATCACCACTCCCCCCCAGAGGTCGACTCGCTGATGATAACCGAAGAATGATAGAGAAAACAGTGAACTGGCTTCTGCTGGCCCACTACTACAGACCCGTGCTAGACCACGGCAAAGCTCGCGCCGGGTCTGTCATGCGCCTCTACCCAATGAACAGCTGAGAGGCAATAATTGTGTGTCATTATTCCTGGTGATCTTGTCAAAACAGTCATGAGGCTCAGGCCGAAACTATCTGTTTTTCTCCAGTTCTAATCCGCTATCTACCAAATGTACCTATAGCGTTGCTGACCATCCTGCTCCTCCGCCTTCTTGGCCTTCGTGTTGAGAAGATGAAGGTACACGGCCAGCAACGACGTTAACACAATCCCCGCCGCGGCAAAGGACGACAGCGTGATCCCGCCGGGCCGGTACTGGGGGCCGTCCGAGGTGGGGAAGAAGTAGGAGCCGTAGATGTTGGACGAGTTGCCGAACAGATTCACCAGCGCGTACACGATCGCGCGCTTCGTCCGCGTGCGGGGGATCGTACTCGCGATCCACGCCTGCACGACGTTGAACGCCGAGTACGACCCGGCGCACATCAGGAACATCCCGACGTATCGCACCGCCGTGGCGTGCGACGAAATCACCATGATGTTGCCCACGATGTCCACACACAGAGGCCAGATGATCAGGATCGCGCGGTGGTTGGTGCGGTTCGCGATCAAGGAGTTTCCCAGCGCCGTGAAGAATCCGAAGACGTACACGGGGGCTGTGATGAGGAGTGTGATTGTGTTGTCAAATCCCAGGGTCTTGACGATAGTCTGCAGCGTTTCATTAGTAGAAAACGAATATGGGTGGGGTGGGAACTTGACGTACGGGGAAGAAGTAAGTCCAGCTCTGGGAGGTGAGCTGGCAGATTTGGATCGAGATCAGCATCCATGCCTTCGGGTCGGTGAGTGCCTCTCTCAAGCCGTCCTTGACGGACCCGTTCTCATCGACCTCATCGTTGGCCGCGCGCGCCAGGCGCCATTCGGCGAACCGCTGCTCCTGCTCGTTCAGCCACTTGCGCTGTCCCGAGCGCGGGAAGTCGGGCAGAAGCACCACCGCGAGTAGACCTGCTACCATTGTCCCGGCGCCTTCGATGATGAAGAGCCACCTATTGTTTTCCCAATCAGAACCGCTGCACGAAATAGTTTTCTGCCGACAAAAGCTCACCTCCAGCCAGCAAGACCACCCTTGCCATTCAGCCCGTCCATGATGCCTGCGGCAAGCAGGCCACCAAACCCGTTGGCCACTGTGTTTCCGCAATACACCAACGCCACCCGTACGGCAATTTCCGACGGCTTGTACCAGGAGCTGATGAGAAGTCTGTACAAAGGTGTCAGCCACACTGCAACAAATCGTCATGGGCAGGATACATACAATGCTCCGGAGAAGAAAGGCGATTCAGCGAACCCGAGAAAGACTCGCACACACATGATCCCGGCAAAGTTCTTGGTGGCGGCTGTGCAGAGGGAGATGCCGCCCCAGATGAATATTGCTGTCGGAATGTATCGTGAGGGCTGCAGGCGGGTGAGGAGAATGTTGCTCGGGACCTGGCCCAGCAGATACCCGACGAACTATGGCGAGCAGTCTGTAAGCATTCTGCTATGCAATGTTGGCACATTCAAGTGTGACTCACCATAATGGCTACTGCGGTCTGATACTGGGTATCCGACAGATGGAGGTCTTCCTGCATTCCGCCGAGACGGGCATTGGCAATGTTCGAGCGGTCGAGGATGTTAAAGATGAACAACAGGAACAGCGATGAGATCAGGTGGAGATCGATCTTTCGAACCACTGTGCGGCATCAGCTTGTTAAACCCCGAGCATGAGCAGAGCCGTCAATGGGACTCGCACATTTCTTCTCTAATGCCTGCGTCTCTTCGTCCGATAGTCCTTCGAAGGACTCCGAGACCCGGTCATCGTACGGTTTCGTGGTCGATTCTACATGGAATGATGATGATTTGTCGACATCCGCCATGTTGCTGACTCAGGAAGGTAAGGAATTTCTGAGCCTCCGCAAACCAAGTGGAATGACTGGGAACACAAAGAATCAGACGAGAGGATTGGACGCAAGTAGCAGGGTCGATTGATGAAGGGAATATATACAGAGAAGAATGAGCCGGCCTTGGTCACAGCAGAAGGGCATATACACCGGAATCGATGCAATGGAGTACGGCTTATATATTTTGTTTGGGGTACTATGAGGGCACATTTACCCCGGTTCTGATGAAGTGCCGCATCAGACAACAACCCGGGGAAATGCGGGACTCGCAATTCGCCTAGCGGTTCATGCGGGGGACCCCAGACGCGGGACATTGACATCTGGAGGTCGGTTCATCTCCGCTCTCCGCTGGTCATGGTCTCTCACAAACATCCACCGTCATTCGATACGAAAGTTTAAATTCAGTGGAGCTCAGCCATAATTCGGCGGATATGTCACTGCTAGCAATATCTTAGACTGCGAGCTATGTATTGCACACTCTGAGTTGAACGTGTGCTTAAACCCAAATGGATTTATGAATCCCACATTGTTGAGATGCGATGGGCATCAACTATCTGAATGCCATCATATCTGCCGATCCGAGCTAGAAGGTACTGTCACGAGTGTACAGAAGCAAGGTCGGCACCGAAAACCGGATCAGATATGGCCCCGCCCACTCCCCCCTCAAATATCTCCGCTCATTTTCCGCGAAGTTTCCGACACGTATCCGGCGCGCCGGGTTCCTCTCCAAACTAGCTTTCTCTATTGAGTTTCAAAGCTTGGATCATGTTAGGCTTGGGCTAAGCTTGTGGAACAGATAGGCCCTCCGAGTACCACGGATCTACTCCAATGCACTACACTACGCATCAACCCCTCGATAGTCGCTCAAGTGACTCCATTTCCGCATGGGCATGAGCTTCGATCGTACAGTATCCCCGTGTGGAGCCTGCCCCCATGGGGGAGAGACTTTTTGGGTCCGTGCATTATGTTCATGAGCAGCTCCTGGGTTGCCTGAGATCTCATACTTCGTGAGCTTTAGTCATCCTATTTGATACAGTCAATGTCTACGCAGGCATCTTGTTACTCTGCGTGTCTATGCAATCTTCCAGTTAACACCGAAAGGATAATCCGACATGTCCAAAAACCTTGCAGATCATGTCGAACATGTGGCTAGTCCACCTATTCAGAAGGACAGACTGGGCGTATCGAGGCAGCAATGGGACCCCAGCTCTATCGACCCAGAGACACGGAAGAGGGTGGTGCGAAAGATCGATTGTTTCGTTATCCCCTTCATCTGCATCACTTACCTCATCACATACATAGACAAGGCAATGCTGGGATATGCAGCTGTCTTCGGTTTGAAGGAGGATCTGCACTTGAAGGGAGAAGAGTATAGCTGGCTAGGCAAGTTGATTTTCTGTTTAACCACTTCATTCAATCTGACTGGTGCCATGACAGCAAGTATGTTCTACTTCGGGTATCTAGCGGTGCATAATCCATCCCAAGTTTTGAGATAAGCATATGGGCTGCGTTGCTGACATGATGAAAACCCAGTTTGAATATCCTTCGAGTCTGGTGATGCAGAAGCTTTCAGTACCGAAATGGCTCGCGGCCAACATGATTCTTTGGGGTGGGATCACAATGGCTCTCGCAGCATGCCATGGGTTCCAGAGCTTTCTGGCCCTGCGGTTTCTGCTAGGAGGCCTGGAGTCGTGTTCCACGCCTGCTTACCTCCTGATCACGGCTACTTGGTATACGATCGAAGAGCAACCCATTAGAATCGGGTGGTGGTCGACGTTCCTGGGAGTTGCCAACTCCTTTGGTGGTCTGTTGGCTTTCCTGATCGGCCATATCCACGGTTCTCTTGCCTCATGGCAGTATCAGTTCATTATTCTTGGGGCTGTTTCGGTGGGATGGGGAGCCTTCATGATGTTCACACTGGCAGACGGGCCGTATAATGCGTGAGTCTGTGCCTCGCACTTATACCCGGTTTCCTTTTACGCTCACCCGTCTCTCCTTAGTTCCTGGTTGAGCGAAGAAGAAAGGAGAGTTGCTGTCAGACGCCTTGGTCCCGCTCATTCTGGGGAACCTATCCACGAGATCAAACGGTATCAGATCTGGGAAGCACTGACTGACCCCAAAACATGGCTCTTCTTCCTCTGCGGTGTGTGCACGCAGATCGTGAACGGGGCCGCCAGCAACTTCGGCAGCCTGATCATCGAGGGATTCGGGTACTCGAACCTCGTGACGACTCTCTTCCAGATCCCGTACGGGATGATCATCCTGGTCTCGAACGTCTCCGCGATGTATCTCCAACGCTGGCTGCCCGGCCAGAAACGCTGCATCGTGGCTTGTCTCTACGTGTGTCCAGCCGTGGCAGGGGCTGTAGGCCTGCATACGATATCCCGAACGCATTCCATGGCGTTGCTGGTGTGCTACTGGGTAGCTATTGTACTGTCATTCCATACCACAGGAAAGAAGCTAATGCTATATTCAGTTAACTAGTACATACACCGCCTCGTTCGCGATGATCATGTCGCTCATCACGGCCAATACGACGGGCGCAACGAAACGGTCGACCGTCAACGCCGTCTTCTTTGTCGCTTACTGCGTGGGCAACATTGTTGGTCCGTTCAGCTTCAAGAGTAGTGAGGCGCCGACATATACGTCGGGGATTGTGACGATGCTGGTGGCGTATTGCGTGGAGATTGTCCTTTTGCTTGTCTTTGCGGCTTACATGGTGTGGCTCAATCAGCGGAGGGATGCGGTCGTGGCTGCTGAGGGAGTGCATTTGGATGATGCTGGGGAGCGGATCGATCTGACGGACGGGGAGAATGTGCATTTTAGGTACTCTTATTAGTTGTAGGGTCAGATTGGTATCATGGACTTTTGGTAGAATGGTCGCGTCTCCTCACGGGGCTGAGTGAGGTATCTCTATTGGGATGAAAGAGCGTATAGTCGATTTGTCATAATATGTCTCCGCGGGGTAGAGTGGTCGAAACAGGCTGAACTTGGGAGCACTTTCTTCTTAGAGACTATGATGTCAATGCTTGTACTGATCTCGTAGCTATTGACCTTGATAATTCGAGCGCCAAATCAAGTCTTTGGTACTGAACCAAAGATCGAACGCGGAGGCTGGTTGCCGGAGTCTGAACATGAAAGCGGGGAGGAGTTGGGGAGAAGGGGAGAGTGGGGGAGGGTGGATTGCCATCGCCGCCGCGTTAGGTTGATTGATTTCCGCTGCGCGCTTTTCCGTCGCAGTTAGGGCTGCGGGGGCGGAAATCCGACCGACCGCCCACTTACTCTTTTCGGTTGCGCAGTACGACCGTCAACTCGAAAGAGCCAGACAACAAGTTATATTGCCAGGCAACCCATCACCCTGCCATTCAATCACTAACAAACACTCACCCACAGCCACCGAGTCACCATGTCCCTCCCCACGCACTTCACCCTGAACACGGGCGCCCAGATCCCCGCCGTGGGCTTCGGCACCTGGCAAGCCAAGCCCCTCGAAGTCGAGCACGCCGTCGAGGTCGCCCTGCGCGAGGGATACCGACACATCGACTGCGCGGCCATCTACCGCAACGAGACGGAAGTGGGTGCCGGCATGCGCAAGGCCGGCGTGCCGCGCGAGGAGATCTTTCTGACCGGCAAACTGTGGAACACCAAGCACGCGCCCGAAGACGTCGAGCCCGCGCTCGACAAGACCCTGCACGATCTGGGCGTCGAGTATCTGGACTTGTATCTGATGCATTGGCCTGTGTATGTCCCGCTCCCCCCCCCTCTCTATTGAATGTAAACATGCCACTAACACACGCATCAAATGGTGTGCAGGGCCTTCAAACCTAGCGACAAATGGTTCCCCCTCGACCCATCCGGGGTCTTCGAGCTCGCCCCCGGCACCGACCCGATAGCCACCTACAAGGCGATGGAGAAGCTCCTCGCGACCGGGAAGGTCCGGGCGATCGGCGTGTCGAACTTCACGGCCGCCCGGCTCGACGACCTCCTGGCGAAGGTAGACGTGGTCCCGGCGGTGAACCAAATCGAGGCGCACCCGTACCTCCAGCAGCCCGAGCTGCTGCAGTACTGCCAGCGCAAAGGCATCCTGGTCGAGGCGTACTCGCCGCTGGGCAATAACCAGAGCGGCGAGCCGCGCGCCGTCGACGATGCGGTCGTGCAGGCGGTTGCGGAGGAGGTGGGGTTGGATGCGGGCCCGGTGCTGCTGAGCTGGGGCGTGCAGCGCGGGACGGTCGTGTTGTCGAAGAGCGTGACGCCGGCGCGGATTCGGGCGAATCTGCAGGTCAGAAAGTTGGAGGAAGGGGTGATGCGGCGGTTGGATGGGCTGGAGAGAGGGAAGAGGTTTAATTTCCCGGCCAGGTGGGGGTGTGATATCTTTGGGGAGGCTGGGGAGGATGCGGTGCGTCGGGCGGCAGTGGAGGCTGCGGAGGAGAATTTGGTGAAGTTTAATGTGTGAGTTTGATTTCGAAGGCTGCGTTTATGGTTGGGTTATGGTGTACTGTACTTCATAGAGGGTTCTCTGATAAATGAATATGACTTTATGTCGGTTTTAAGTGAGATGGTCAGGAGCTTGGCTCGGAAGGCTGTTCTTACATGAGTTGTCTAATAGTCAAAGGCTAGCATAGTTCTCTCAAGCTATGAATCTGAACGAACTTCTTGTGCGATGGTACATGAGAGATGCTTAACAAAGTTTGTGTCATCTTCATACGCCAGTGTGTCTGGGCAATATCACATGCGGATCCCACTTCTTCTCGTGCAATCACTTCAGATCAGCAGAGGACTGGCTGCCCCGACTGTCCGATCCCAGTCTTTTATTCTCATTCTTCCTGAATATATTCTCTCTCTTCGGCAGTGTTTTGGTTTCAGGGCTGTCGACGGCACGAAGGATGTCGCACAACCGGGCGAAAGTCTTGGATGAGATTTTGTTACGCAGAGAACAGTCCAGAATGTCAGTGTGAAACTGGGAGACGGAGTCTGCTTGCTGTGTTACTATATGATCATCTGCACGCGAGTTCGATGAAAGGATTACCTCGACTGGACTGGAGTAATTGTGGATGGTTCGGAGGGAGAAGGTCTGGTAGAAGCAGAAGAGGGGTCCGAGGCTTGCTTTTCGGTGGCCTTGATATGAGAAGCGACTTCGGTGGGTGGCTTCTCGTCTGAGGGCATTTTGTCAGAGGACTTTTTCTCAACCGACTGTGAGTCGCAGAGCAGTTTCTGGGAGGGCTGCCTGGTAGGTAGGTGGTTGCTTCTTGCGGCACTGCTCACGAGGAAACTGGCCCCTGGGGTTGTTCTTCGGGCGCTGATTCTTGGGTTGTTGAGTCCTGGGGTGCTGATTTTCAGAGTCTTGTGTTCTGGTAGAGAAGGTCGTGTTCGCGGCGGGGTATACGTGAACAGACAGGTTATGGAATTGCTGGATGTTGACAGTCACCTGATTTACACGTCTGACATTCACAGGCGGTTGGTGACTCCTTGAGTTAGTGGAAGAGGCAGGAGCGTAGCTTTGGCGGTGGGGCGGCAGCCCAGCTGAGCATGACCCATTGAACGGAGGTTCGTCGTAACATTGATTATCATTAGGCGGTCCATCGAAGTCTTCGTCATGGAGATCTTCGTCGTCGAAGAAAGGTTGATCTGGATGTTGATAATCGAAGGGTGGCTCATCGAAGTACTGGTCATCAGAATACGGCTCATGGCAGTACTGATCTTTAGAGGGCGGTCGATCATAGTACCCTTCTTCATAAGGTGGCCCGTAGTTGGACGGATCATAAGCTGGTTCTTCGTAGTAGGGGTCATCACAGTCTGGCTCATCGTATTGCTCGTCATCGCGATATGGCCCGTCACAGTAAGCGTTACTGTCACCCGGCCCATCGTAGTAAGCATCACTGTAATATGGCTCTTCGTAATAAGAGCCACTGTAGTGTGACTCATCATAGTAAGGGTTATTGTAATCTGGCTCATCATAGTCATAGTACGGGTCGCCGCAATCTGGCTCATCGTAGTACTGGTCATCGAAACACGGCTCGTCGTAGTAGTCATCGAAGGGTTCTTCGTCGCAAGACATCCTGTCACAGAGTACAACCCAGCCCTGCTGAGTATATGTATCACTTACTTGAGATGTTGTAGATACATACGGTTCTTTTGATAGAACAGGGAAGTGTAAGAGTACCGATTCATCTACGAAGGAGTGGCTAGACTCGACTACTCTCGACATAAACGGCAGTAGCGATGCCTGACCTACAAGGTTTAAGGTTGGCATTTGATAATGCCTTTTTTTTGGACCAAGATAAAATTCACAGTCTAGCATAGTTTTCTTCGTAAGTCCGGGAAGATGGGGTCATCTGCATCAGTATGCTCTTATACATTAGTTATTCTTACATCTAATATTCTCGTACGGATTAGAGAATTAGTGCTCACAACCTACGGAAGTCACATAGCATAGATGCTTAGTTAGAGTGAAACTATAAGACGCACATGTTTTTAATGAATTTTAAATAGTTGAACAGAGAGTAAATGGGATTCCATACGTCGCATTGCTTTGCCATCCTGCTTGTTATGTGCTAAGCTATCAATGTAAATAGTTGAATAACGAGCATACCATGACTAAGCATAGCCATTACTATGCATAAACCACTCCAGCCGAAGTATAGAGACCATGTGACTTACCAGGCTAGAGAGAGAGCGGCAGAGGCAGCAGCGCGGCGGCAGCTTTGCGGAAGCCGTGGCGGAAAAAGAGCGGATTTCCCCACGCCTCGGTTGTTGGTTTCCTCCAACCCCTCCTCTTTCGAATCCACTTGCTCAAATCCCATGACTGCATGTCTCCACGTCAGCCTTGGATGCTTCGACCGCGGATTACATCTCCGAATTGATCATCTGATGCCACCAGTCCGGAAAATGGCCGACCGACAAAATCCGGGAAGTCCTGCGGCCATCCAGAGGTACCTGGACAATAGCATAAGATAGAAGAATAAACGTACCTCTCGCCTCACTCCACTCCTGTCGTTCTATTGCAAACTAAGCACTCATCATGGCATCTGCAGTGCTACAGTCTGTGGTGCCAACGCCATCTCGCTCGCCTCCAACCAGTCTGACTCCCGTGAGCGTTGCCTCACCAGCCACCTCTGTCAATGAGCTAGATAGCCTGGAAGAGCACTTTGACACAATAAATCATCTACTTCAAACAAGAGCGAAAGGACGTCTTGGTCATGAGCCAATCGTCGCCTATCCGTCATCTGGCACTAACTACGTCTACTACAGCCCCCAACAGGTGAGACACACATCAAATCATAAATAGCTTCTTTGATCGCTAACACCATTTTCATTAGCTTAACACTTTTGTCGAAGCAGCAGCAGTTCATTATGCCAAGTTAATCCCCCAGCGACGTTCATCCGACGACGCGGTCCAGGTAATCGGCTTGTTGGGCCCCTCGGACTTTGAGTACTTGATCACGCTGCTCGCTATTTCGAGACTAGGACATACGGCGCTTCTGCTATCCACTCGCATTGCCGAAGATGCCTACGTCAGCCTCGCTGAGACCACCAAGGCCTCATATCTCGTTGCCCACACCACCTTCCTCGCCATGGGTGATAAAGTGGCGCAGAGAACGGGCATTCGTCTCCAGCCATTACTGGGACGTGGGGACTATGACAAAACTACCACAGCCACTGTGACGCTACCACCAGCTCAATTGGATGGGCAGATCGAAAATAAGCATATTTGCTGGATCATTCACTCCAGTGGCTCAACAGGACATCCCAAACCCATCTACCAGACGCATGCCGGGGCTCTCAAGAACTATGCCAATAACTTCGGCTTGTGTGGGTTCATCACTCTGCCTCTATTCCACGCTCATGGAATCAGTTGCTTGTTCCGCGCAGTACACTCACAGAAGCTCATATATCTTTACAATGCCGAGCTTCCCTTGACCGCCACTCATCTTCTCACCACCCTTCAAGAGCACCAAGAAATCCAAGTTCTTTATGCCGTCCCATACGCCCTGAAGCTGTTGTCAGAGTCACCTGAGGGTCTTCAAGTAATGGCTCGTTTAGAGCTGGTGATGTTTGGCGGCTCGGCTTGTCCGAAGCCTATCGGTGACAAGCTGGTGCAGAATGGAGTCCGCCTCGTGTCCCATTACGGTACCACCGAGACGGGTCAATTGATGACCTCCTTCCGCGAACGTGAAGACCTGGACTGGGACTTTGTCCGGCCTGGTCCGACCTTATTGTCATACATTCGTTGGGAGGAGCAAATGCCTGGCATTTACGAACTTTGTGTCCTGGAAGGCTGGCCGTCTAAAGTAGCCAGCAACCGACCGGACAACTCGTATGCCACGAAAGACCTCTTCGAGAAACATCCAACAACTCCTAACGCCTGGAGGTATTACGCCCGTCTAGACGACACACTGGTGCTGGAGAACGGCGAAAAGGCCAATCCCCTTGTGATCGAGGGGGTTGCCCGCAATGACCCCAACGTGGCTGAGGCCATTGCCTTTGGAGCAAACAAGCCTCGTCTGGGTCTATTCTTGATACCCGCGGAAGGTTCACCCTGCAAAACCGCAGAGGAGCTCATCGATGCCGTGTACCCTGCGATTGAGCGGTGTAATGCAGAATCACCGGCCTACGCCTACATCTCGCAGGAGATGATAAAGGTGCTGCCGCCAGACGCAGTATTTCGAAAAACGGACAAGGGCACAGTCATTCGCTCGGCCTTTTACCGTGACTACCAGGATCAGATCGACGAGATTTACAATATCGAAGATGCGACCGGAGATCGAGTTCTTGAAGGGACTGCTCTTCTCGCATTCCTTCGGGCACAGCTACTCGCAGTCGCGCCGTCTATTGATTCTTCCATACTTGAAGATCAAACCGACCTGTTCAGCTTAGGTGTTGACAGTTTGCAGTCCATCCGACTGCGCAGCGCTATCATGAGAACGCTCGACCTCGGACAACAGAAATTATCTCAAAACTTTGTGTTTGAGTATCCTTCACTGAAGGCCATGGCCGATGAAATCACTCGGGCTCGTTTGGGCCAAGAGCCCAAGGCTGAGATTCCAGTGGAAGAACGCATGCAAAGCTTAATCGAGAGATACAGTACTGACTTCAAGGTTCATATTCCTGTGTCGCGGGAAGAAGACGCTGAACGGGTTGTTGTGACAGGGGCCACAGGCTCGCTGGGCGCGCATGTTATTGCTCAGCTAGCCGAACGCGAGAATGTCCACACTATCTATTGCTTAGTCCGTGCCGAATCTCGCTACTCAGCCCTAAAGCGAGTTCGCCAGTCACTACGAGCGCGGGGACTATCTCTCACCCAAGCCCATGCCGCCGAGCACAAGATAGTGGCTTTACCTTCGAATCTCTCAGACCCAACTCTAGGTCTTGATGGAGCGACTTATGAGCAGCTGGTGCAATCAGTAACGGCTGTCATGCATTGCGCATGGTCTGTCAATTTCAACTGGTCCCTGGAAAGCTTCGAGGCGAGCTGCATAGCAGGCACTCGGCACCTACTGGATCTCTGCCTCAATGTGCGCAGCCCCAAACCAGCGCGCTTCTCATACTGCTCATCCGTAAGCACTGTGGCCCGAACTCCGGGCAATTGGGTTCCAGAAGCCCTGCCTGAATCGCTCTCTTACGCACAGGGAATGGGATACGCCCAGTCTAAGCTCGTCACAGAGCATATCGTCAACCGTGCAGCTCACTTGACGGGGATGACGGCTCGCGTTTTGAGATCGGGGCAAATCATCGCGGATTCTGTTCATGGTATCTGGAATGCCACGGAAGCCATCCCCATGATATTCCAAAGTGCAGAAACGATCGGAGCACTTCCACAACTGGATGATATTCTCTCGTGGACACCTGTGGATGTTCTAGCAGCAAGTGTCATTGACTTGACTCTTGCGCCAGTTGCAGGTGATGTGCTCAATGTCACTAATCCGAACCTCAACCACTGGGGGAAGGATCTCCTTCCACTCCTCCGACAGGCTGGGTTGAAGTTTGAAACACTGTCTCCCCGCGACTGGGTTCGTCGTCTTCGGAAGTCCAACCCAGATCCCAAAGTCAATCCACCTATCAAATTGGTCGAGTTTTTCGCCGGCAAGTACGACAAGGACACGCCTAGCCGCGTTCTTCTCTACGACACCAAGCAAGCCCAAGCGGCTGCTCCAGCCTTGCGTCAGGCCGGAGGACTGACACTAGAGCTGGTCGATCGATTTCTGTCATATTTCCGCACCCAATGGGCGAAGTCGGCTCCAGAGGCACCTCGGGAGGTTATTGTCCTGACTGGGCCTTGTGGCTGCGGCAAGAGCACTGCCGCCCAGGCCTTGTCGCAACGGTTCAATATCCCTGTTATCGAGGGCGACGACCTTCATTCCCCAGCGGCGCGTGCTAAGATGGCAAACGGAACTCCTTTGGAGGATCGGGATAGGTGGGATTGGCTAGCACATATTCGCGGTGCAGTCATGGATCGGTTGCAGCACTCGACCGGGCCCGCCGTGGCAGTGACCTGTTCTGCGTTACGCACGGCTTACCGCGATGAGCTGCGACGCCTTTCGGAATTATTTGATTTTCCTGTTAATGTCACGTTCGTGCTTCTCTCGATCCGTGACGGGGAACAACTCAAGGAGCGAGTAGCCGCTCGTTCGGAGGTAGAAGCACACTACATGCGAGCTACACTGGTGGATTCTCAGCTTAACACATTGGAGAGCCCGGGTCCATCGGAAAGCGATGTGATTGTACTAGACTCGAGCCGCTCGAAGGAGAAGATGATCGAGGATGTTGAGAATACTGTTGGAGGGATTCTTTCTGCATAGATTTTGATCAGAATAGAGCTTCGTATATACAATGTTCAAGTCTTGAACCACGTCTATTCACTAATTCACATAAAAATGCTGTTTCTGTCAGCAACAGCAGAAGAAAAAAGGCTGGCAAGCTTTTATGCACGGTAAAGATAAGATAGTCGTAGAGCTGGTATGCCCCGGTCTTTCCCGAAGCAATCCTATCTTGAGATATGGTTTCTGCTCTGCTTCGGGAATAAGGATGTTCTTGATCTGGAAGCCGGCCAGTGCAGTGATGGTAGCGTGGCTAGTCCTATGTGTTGTTTACGAATTAAGGCCTCATCGCCTGTCTCTCTTCCTTTTTCTCTCGGGGACTCTCCCAGAGCTATAGCCCTTTTGATAGGCTGCTATCCAGCCCTGCATAGCTCGCCACGTTGGCCACTCCACGGGGCTGAGCCGAGTTTTGATGCTTGATTCCCGAAGTGTCCATTCGAAGCTTTAGATCCTGTTCTGCGCCCATGATGCTTCCTGTTCCGAAGTGGTCGTCTATTTCGATGGCAGCAGGCCACAAACTCTGTACTGGATGTTCACATGGGCTATTTACCGCCCACACTCCCACCTAGCTTTCTGGTTCCAGGGACGGAAGACGAAAGATGATCTCCCAAGGTGATGTTGTCGGAGTGAATATATGGATCACATGCAGCAGTAGTGCCGTAGCTGCGAGGAGATGATCCGAATAATCCATGCACTGAGCCCCCCTGGGTCGGATATCACACCTGGTCAATAACATGCAAATTTCCGAAGTAACGGATTCACAGTTACATAGCTTGTCAGCAGAGGTAGTCAAGTCCAATTGTGATCAATTGCGGACGACGACCTTGAAGGTGGGCATATGGAAGAAACTGTCTTCGAAAGCATATTGACTGCTGTATATCATCCGAACTTTTTCCCGTTGATCCAGCAAAGTTATCATCTACGCGTCCCATCTTGTTTCAAGACCGTAAAGTCTAGCACAGTTCTACATCCTATTGAATCTGAACGGCTTTTCCTAGCGAACCTTCTCCTTTCCATCAATTCCATTTTGCCGTTGAATCATGGCTATCTCAACTCTCGACAGCATAGCCAGAATGATCCTGTGGGCAGCTGCGATATGGCTCTTTCGGCAACATCATAAAGCTCCTGAGGATTTCGCCGTCTCCCGTGGAGCCATGGTTGGTTTGTGAGGATCGTGCTCAAAAGTCTCGTCATCAGCCTACGGACATTGCACCGCCGACATTCCAGTCCCCTCAAGGGAATACCCGCGCCAGAGGTACATGTACCATCTCATTCTCGGGCGACCAGCAGTCACTAACATAGACACAGTCCGTCAACTGGCTTTACGACCACGTGTTTGACATCTTCGACGAACCGCTCGCATTCCCTATCACGAAATGGATCAACCAAAGGCCCTACCCCGCCGGTCTGATGCACTTCTTCGGCCTCTTCGGATCATCCTACATTATCCCCACCACCCCAGAGACCCTGAAGGATGTCCTCTCCACGCACGCCTATGACTACGAGAAAGCCACCGCCTTCAAAACGTACACGACCCGCTTCTGGGGCCACGGGATCGTCTCGCAGGAGCAAGAGGAGCACCGGCAAAACCGGAAGCTGTATCTCCCCGTCTTCAACCAAGGCAATGTGCGCAAACTCGCCCGGACGCTCTTCACCAAAGCCACGCAGTTTGCGGACCGCATCGCCGACCCGGAGGTCGCTGATGATAGTCCTCTTCCACACCTCCGCCGCGCCGGCGTGTCCTGCGCGGTCGTCCCCATCGTGAAGGTGAGCGCCCTGGTCTCCCTGGACGTGACCGGCATTCTCGCCTATGGGGTGGATTTCGAGGCCATCCGGGGCCAGCGACCTGATATCTTCGAGGCCCATGAGATGCTGCTCGCTAGCACCAGGGAGAAACGGATGTTGTTTCTCTTGTACAACCTTGCGCCCCGGTGGTTCCTCAATCTCATGCCTTTTCCCGGTGGTCAATGATGGCCAGCATCTGGTCCTCGCGGTGCACGGTAACAGCCCTGAAGCTGTGACGTAGAGACTCTCGATGCTCGGCAGTAAACCCCACCGAGTCGACGGCGCCGAGGTCGATGCTCACGCCTGGGAGACTCTGAGACACACGTAGCTGGGCTACTGGAGCAATCGTGGCCTCAGGCTGCAACGTCCCAAGTACGTAGCTACACTATTGAATTTATACTGTATACCAAAAACAAATGGATACGTTGACACAATTATTTCATTTACCTCGCGTCTATGTTTCAATCCTGGGTATCGTTCGATTTGTCCAGACCGAGCAGGGATAAAGAACTTCATATACAAACTTGAATCGTAGATAAATACATAGACATCATAAATCACAGAACGCCTTATGCCAGGGCTTGGCTATGCAGAAATCTATGTGCAACAACCATAACTCAAAGAAGCACGGTGACCAGACCCGGCACTTCTAGAATTGACACTGAGCTTCTCGGACCAAAGGTTAGAGCCTATGGCTCCTCCACCGGCAGCTTCGCATTTGCAGCATTCTGCTCCTCGGCAATCACATCGGCGGGAATCTGGTCTGGCGTCGTGTTGACTAGCATGATCATGGGTATTAAGGCAGCGCCGAGAAGGCCGAACGTCACGCAGCTGGAAGAGATCAGTTAATACTCAAGCCACTGAGAGAAAACAGACCATAAAATTGAAGAAAAGAGATTATACTTACAAGCCAACGAGCGGACTACTCGAAGTCTGAGTGTTCATGCCATAAGCGATGGCTTGGCCAATAGCCTCAATACACCGAAATGCTGCGCCGTTGCGCACGTTTTCTAAAAGCGTGTTGGTAAACTCGACCTAAAGTCTGAAAGGGTGTAGCAGATGAAGTCACCTTGCGCATCCGTTGCAAAGGATGAGAGCAACCAGTACATATACGACTGGGACAGGGGGCCCGTCGTCTGTACGAAGAAGTAGGGAAGAAAGGCCGTGGCGTACAGGCCATCGTTCCAGTCGATGTTACCGGGGTCGTGACGGTCAAATTTCACCTGCATGATGATGGACCAGATGTAAACGCCGATGTTGAGGATGACGACGGTGTAGAGACCGATCTGGGCGCGGCGACGCTGGCTCATGCCCTTCATATCGAGGATGAAGCCGAGACCAAAGCAGCCAATACTAGAAATATGGTTAGGGTTTGGATGGTGCGGTGAGATCATGGGGGGGG